>NC_047171.1:19089440-19345435 GCF_009819705.1 Hippoglossus hippoglossus
ATTTCAGTTACGCTTGACAAATGTTACTTAAACAGGAGAAGATTACCAGGGACTATTTTCAGCTGTGGATCAATACCCATTTGCTGCACCAGTTATAGGGTCTTTATGACCGTGTAGCAGAGACTGACTTAGAAGAAACAACAGTGCCCTTGTCCATTGTAATGACGGACGATGACACAGAGCGATGGTGCCACTCAGTGATGTGTGTTTCAGGACAACTGGACATAAATGGTAGAGGAATAAAATATATTAGCCTCTGGAAAACGTATTTAAAACTTTGTCAGCAGGATTCATTCATTGGTTTTGGGCTTTTCATCAGGTTTTTTGATGATGAAGAAAACATGGACTATCGTAAACCTTATCATTTAAAGTCATGATGATCAATTCAAAAACTACAGTTTGCTGTGTGAAGATACTGATGCACTCAGCAGGACTGATCAAATATGCACAGTTAGCGAATAAGACGGGATGTATTTATGCATGTGAATATTTTGTCATTCATGATGCAAATACGGGAACTCGAGATGCAGATTTTTTCAGAAAGCTGCATTAATTACACGATCCCTCTTGTCAATCGGGCAGAGTGGGCACTAACGTCTTTTGCACACAGTCCATGACCAACCCCTCTTTGCTTATGATGACAGTGGAAAGTGTCAGTCTGCTGTTTGTGATCTCAGTCCTGAGAGTAAATGCACTACATTTTGCCACTTAATGCCTTGGTTGCATTTTTTTGAATGGGTCTTTACTATGTACTTTGTGTTTCCATTTGTTCTTCATACAGAATAGAACATGTCTGGTAGGCTCTGTACATAAAAAAACACTCCTAGTGTAGATAAAGGCCTGGTTGTAAAATACACTGTTAATTACAGTGATTCAGCCTGGACGCTGCAGCAGAACAGAATAGAGAAGTGAGGTTGTACAGGATGTGGCATTTCACTAGTGTTAAATTCAGTCAGTCATTACTTCAGAGTGGCTTCTTGTTCTTCCCTAAGTGGAGGGATGCTTGTTCCAGTAAGACCCATTTTTACTCAATCTATTGGACTGGGTCGGAGTTTCCTCTTCAGATGAGTTTTCTATGTCATCAAAGGAGCCTTCTTCATTTAGGAGAGCTGGATTCCAAGACACACCCACAATTCCAGCTTGATCCTGTGAAACAAAGTCTAGGTCCTCGGCATCAGAGATTTCAGACTCAGAATCAAGACCAAGAATTGGCTCCTCATCTTTATCTTCATGCAGCATCTTTATGAGCATTTCAGCCATAAATCTGGAATGATTGTGACCTGCAATACTAACACTCTGGATAAAGAAAATCAAAAGCACAAGAATATTTTCAAATGCACATCAAGCAGTCTATTTAGTATATACTGTTGTGTTCCAAGTTTTATTTTGTTGATCTAGCTATAGTTAGCTAGCTAGAAAAGAATATGTCAACCAGCTAAAAGCTAACTAGAATTGTACATATTTCTCTTTCTCAATATTAATGGACTGTGAAATAAGACTTGAAGAAACACTCAGCCATGCATGAAATAACACAGGAAATGAATACGGGTCATTTTTTTATCCATGTTTTGCATTAGAAAGGAAGTAATACAAAAATGATTTTTATTCAAAAAGTAACAAAGGAAAAATAAAAAAGATTTGTCATGATCAAAAACAAGTTAATTGAGGAATACCTGAAATTCTGAATGATGAAATTAATTTACTGCAAAGATATATAAAATAAAAACTGAGTCAGGTAATTTTTGACCCATGTTGTCAAATTTGTGAACGTGGTTCTTTATTTTCTCGTATTTAATTGAATTAGTACATTCAGCTCTTTTGTCATTTCAATCTGGGAATAATACATCCTCACAGAATTCTGTTTATATTGTGCTTTACATGTTTTGGTCCCCAGTGATCTTGTTGGGGCGGCCAGACGAGAAGCATTAAGTCTTTGTGACAGGACGCAAATACAGGCTATAGAAAAATGACAACATGTGAGCTGTGAGCTAATTGTTTCTATCTCCATCACCCCCCCCCCCCAAAAAAACAACTGCAGGGCTGTTGGAGGACTATCCGTCAGGTGTGGACCCAGATGCAGAGTGCTGCGATGTGCGGTGGGACTTGAAAGTGGACAACCGAACCCGGGGGACCCTGAAAAGAACTCACCCGCCATGCCAGCACCGTACCTCCCTCAGCTCCTCAGCAGCCTGCAGACTGTGTAACAGCCGGCTCAAACTCTGCCTGCTGGTCCTCGTACTCCTACACACTGTTGCCAGCCTCACTGCATCCCACAATGCAACAGGACTGGGCCTCCCTGCCATCACGCCTCTGGAGGAGAGCCCTGCCAATGAGGAGTGATGGAGCTGCCAGGAGGAGGTGAGGTTGCCGGGGCTGGGGGATTCCCTCACCATGGCAACCGGAGGATGTGGAAAAGTACAGCCACGGGAGCTGTGTGCCTGTGGACGCTCTGCAGCGCTTTGAGACGAGAGACACACACAAATCAATCAAAACGAATAAATAAGTAAACAAACAGACAAACAAAGGGAGTCAACCAGTCCCTTTGCTAGGGAAAGGGGACAATGCCACAGCCTTTGTTGAGAGGGAAGGTCGGCTTCCTCACGGCTGAGTTTCTCTTACTACGCTTTTTTACACTGTGTTCCAATTCTTGGTTTCTGTTGCACTGGCTGACTATGGAATAACACAATCATATTCTCTTTCTAATGTTCATCCTTTCTGTTTGTTTCCGAGTCTCTCATACAGGAAGAAAATGTGTTCTCTGAATAATAATGTGTAAAAAAAAAAAATCATTAGCTGCAACTGTGTGTGTGTGTGTGTGTGTGTGTGAGAGAGAGAGAGAAAGGGTTTGTGCTTCAAGACTGAGTATGTGTGGGCGTGTGTGAGCCTGTATGCATGTCTTTACACATGTATGTATGTGTGTGTGTATGAGACAGAGAATGAGTGTGTGTTGCTGACAACTACCCTAAACGTCTACCTAACAGACTGGTGCAGCGATGAGGTCTTTATGGAGCGCCCCCGTCCCTCCTCTCCAGGTGCTGTGCTGGTTTGTTGGCCACAATCCCATTAGAATTTGAACTGGGTTTTGAATGTGGTTCTGGTGTCCATGGTGAAAGCTCTGATGTGTTTAACACAGGTTTATGGTTTTCCCCTCAGTTTGTTTTGTGAGATAATATTCACCCATTGACACCGGAATCAAACCATTGCTGTACTTAGCATCAGTAAAAAGCAAACACCTGGCTAAACTGTGAAACACTGCAGGAAACAGACAGGATGCGTTTCTACGATATCACCAGGAATCTCAATATCAAAGGAAAACTAACCGTGTTTACTGATTTCTTTGACAATTATTAATTATCTCTGAAAATTTATACAAACCCCAGGACAGCATAACCTATTTGGAGGATAAAATAAGGTTGAGTACATCCACACATTTGCAATTATATGCAATTAGGGACATTTTGGGTGCACGCAATTTTAGTTTTTATACCCGGTAAATTATTATAAATTAATAATAATTTATTTATTGAATAAGTTTCCCTTTGCCCATTCAGACTACTGAGTAAAATGTTATAACAATAGAACTGAAGCACAATTCTCCGCCAAGGCCCAACAGTCCCCTTGAATTCAATCAAGCAGCACCAAATTGTACATTGATATCAGTTCCCTAAATAAGACAGATTTCTTTTTTCATCAAATTCCATGAATTATTTCCTGGAAATTCTGGCTTATTGTTCCGATCCGTGCCAAAATCTAATGGGTTCTTTCCTGGCCCCTGTCTCGCCCTTCTAACAAGTTATGTGGAAATCTCTTTGGTAGCTTTTGTATAATCCTGCTCACTAACACAAAAACTCAAATGGACCAGGGCAAAAACATAAGCTTCTTGGCGGAGGTAGTTAACAACCAAATCTCGGATCCTTTCAGCTTTAGGTGAACAGTATATCAGGGCTTGATGATCATAAATTAAAAGTAAAGCTTTAAAACATTTCAAATAATTTTGACTTCCATCTGGAACAATGAGACAGGTACACGCCGCTTAGATGCCAAAGCATGAAACATGTTTCTCTGTAAATTCAGTTTTTAACCAGTTGTCCACCTCATTCACATGACTGTAGTAAAAAAGCACAGATGGGATGATTTTTATCTCACAGAACAAAACGTGAAACTGTCTTAAACTTGTCTTAACCAAAGATGTTATTTCAGGCACTTAACCAAAACCTCATTCAGATTCTGGTCACTTTTCAGCAACAAGTTAACTGACATTGGAATTTCTGCACTGGATCAATATAT
Organism: Hippoglossus hippoglossus; assembly: GCF_009819705.1. NCBI lineage: Eukaryota > Metazoa > Chordata > Actinopteri > Pleuronectiformes > Pleuronectidae > Hippoglossus > Hippoglossus hippoglossus. The sequence goes on from NC_047171.1 coordinate 19,093,728, forward strand.
TTGTCACAGTTGCTCCAGACATTGATACTTTTGTCATTGTAAAATTTAAAGGTACTATCCAGTCATAATAAAGTATATAAAAAAAAAAAGATATGGCTGTGAAAAATGTCCTCTATCCTCTTGACCTCAAGAGCTTTAGCTCTTTTCCGGCTGCAGATTAAAAAAATCATTATGACAGCAAAATTTGTAATAAAGGACTAAATCCTATCACCATTTCTTGAAAACCGAAACATAATCTTTTCTTTACCACTGAACTAAAAGATCAATCTCAGGCCTTTTTGTTGTCAAGAAACACGCTGACTGGATGTTACCTTTAAAGTATTGTCATAATTGGTGAACCAATAGATATATGACATTTTAAATCCCTCACCTTGGTCATAAAAAACATATAGAAGGACGGTTGACATCTCACCAACACGGAGACAACGTGTCCCTGTTTGTTTCTGTTAAATGAAAATGTCTAACCTCTTCTCATGACCTGCATGTGGAGGCTCTCTGCAAGGCCTCTTTTTGACGATTGTCCTCAGCCCCACTCCCCATACAAAGCACTGCACCTGATCCCGAATCAGCTCCTGTAGCATGCCCACTGTCTCGTACCTTTCTCCTCCAACACATCCAAGTAATTTCTCATGACGTAAAAAGGGCTTATCAAGATAAACAGTACATTATCATCCACATAGTCAGACACACTCCAGATTGTTAGCAGACAAAGGCTAAATACACGGCTCGCAATTCTGTTTTATTTACAGTTCGGAGTCATTCCAGTGGCTGTTATACTGGAGAGCATGAACAGAAACACGTACAGAGGACAGGAGCGGGTCATTGTCTGAGCACTAATGACAAAACCTGGTAATCGTCCAAGTCAGCTGATCCTTGTGTTTTTAGCTTTTCAAACGTTGACCAGCTTGCGAACAGAAAGAAATGGTGTGACCTTAAGGGCTGACTTGTTTTTTTGGTTTTTTTTGTGTGTGTGTGTGTGTGTGTCTCTTTTGACGAACAAGGCTGCGAGATCAGGTTTTTGAATCAGAGCAGATGTTAAACTAAACCGAGATGTCCAATCCAATATCTGATGTCAAGAATTTTTTGCTACGCAGCTTATCGAGGATTTGAAATTCATAATTTTTCACAATATTTCTGTATAGATAGTATATCTTGGCTTTTTCCCTGACACCTATAGGCCGTTCAGACCCCGCCCCACTCTCCAACTCCTGCTTGCATTCACCGCTCATTGTCATTCAGCACCGCACGCCCATGTCCATCTTGGATGACCGCATTCAGTGACAGTGAAAAATGCTGCTATGTCATTGGCCACCGGTAGATGGAGATATTTTTATTCTTTTTATATATTGCTACTGCTGCTGAAGACCTACCACACAATGACTGTCAGACACAAAGGAATCAGGAAAGCTGAGCTCTGAATGACCTGTGAGTAAAAGTTTCTGTACTGTACTTTGCGTGCGCGTACCCGCACGTGCAGAGATGTGTGTACCGTGTCTGTCGCTAATTGCCGCGTGTTCCCAGGAAAGCTCATTAGTGTTGCAGTGACCTTGGTGCCTGCAGGACAGGTGTGGCAAACCTCCACTGTCTTTAGACGCCCCCCCCCCAGGGATCTGCTACACGAGTCGTCCCATTATTCACTGCAGCCCTGAAGCTGCACGAAGTGTAGTCTGAAACCATTGTACTGTACAATGTGTAATAACTGTGTCACCGCCCCGAGACACAAAACACACTAGACTTCATTTGTTTTTTCCCAAAATTTTCAAATACAATATTTACCCAACCTGAAAGATGTCACAGCCAGTGCAAAGAGTGAATGAAGTGAGCTATCATGTGAAACTGGTGCCAAAGCAAACCTTGTATTGAGTAAAAAAGAAATAGCTCCTATCAGATACGACACGCTGCTTTTTGACGGGCATGAGGATGAAAACAGGGTCTGTCAGTGTCGTGGAAACGTGCCATGCAACTCTCACCACGTTGCACATAAGGGATTTCTCAAAGACATACGTGTGATTTCATTCTGCCTGTCATGTCGGCGTGCGGGCCGCGGTGTATCCACCATCGCGAGCCTACTGCTGGACATGCATTCATACAGTACACCTGCATTCAAAGTCATGCAGAGGCCATGTCTGCTTTACATGCGGCGGTGCATCCTCTCTGCAGCTGCATGGGTGTGAATGCCGTGCATGTGTGTCGTCCCTCATGCCCCCTCCAGACTAGGTTTGCACCGATGACCGACATTGTTGTGTGCAAGGTTTCTTCCAAACAATAATACAAAGAGATTTGACTAATGTGAATCTCTACTTGACTTTTGTTGGTAATGCACGCAACTGTTACTCTTGCTGTGACTACTTTTATTTATTTGGTTTGTCGATTTTTTTTAACTGCATAATACAGAGAAATTTGCAGAAGCTCCTTTACGCTAGATTCAGTCTAGATCCCTGGTAATGGTCTGTAGCAGTCATAGGGTATGGCCTGTCTTATTCCATAACTCACCGACCTTCAAAAACGTTTTGTGTTTCGCCCCTGCACATATAGACTATGTATGCCTCTTGCCCCCATCCCCTTTTTACCCACCACCGAATTGTATGTTCACGAATTCCCCCCCCCCCACTCCACTCCTTCTCAGCCTCTCTGTTTTCATGATAGTTCCGTTCTCTATCCTGTGGATCTATGCAGAAGCCCATTCCGTTTTTGGTTGTAAATACGTTCCCTAGTATGCTGAAAAATGTACGTCTTTTCCGTCCCAGGTTTTCTTGTGTACTTTGAGTTGACGTCATGCTGTTACTTTCCTCTTCTTCTCTAATTCTTTTTTCTTTTCTTTTTTTTGAGTGTCTAAAAATCATTGATGTTAAAAGAGAATGTGATGAGAATTAACCAATAGACTTGTCCTCAGCTTCGCAATCTTATTGTGGAAGGTTGTGGTTCTGTGTGTGTGAACGCGGAAGATTTATGATTATAGAAATGAAAAAGGTTTAAAGGCATATAGAAGTATCATTGCGATTATGAATTTTATGATTACTATTATACTACCAGTATATTGTAATATTATAGATGCTTTAGTTCAAGTAACTTCTTTAATTTTTTTACAAACAAACTTTGATGAAATGATTTATAAAACAGTCTCTCGAGTCATGATCTTTTCGAAAAGTATGAAAACTACAGCTACAATGATTAAAATTGTGTTCTGATGAAAATAAATACAGACATATAATCTGTTCTTCTGGCGTCTTCTTGCGTAATGTGACAATATTTGATGTCAGGATTCACCAAATGCAAAAACGCTTTTAAATACAAGGGTGAAAATATGTTCCTCTCAGAAGTGGCTCCGTGGAACTGGAGTGCTAAAAAACAGAAGATGTCTCAAAGCAGTGGATGAGACAAATAAATGTCCGAGGAGGCATTTTCCACTTTCCAAACCCTAATGATGACATGAAGTGTAATCACATTCTCATCAGAGGAGATGTAGCTGACAGCTGCTCACAAGATCCCTAATGAAGCTGGTGGATGATGACAATGATGTCATAATCAGCAATGGTATTAATAAAGCTAAAACAACCTCATTTAAACTTAATTCTCCAAACGCAAGCTGAGATAAATCCGGTTATATCACTAAGGTTCATTTAATAAACAAAAAACTGAAACTGATCAGGTGATCATCGATTAAATGTTCGATTTGCTGAGATGTACTGGCCAATTTTTCAACATGTAAATACATTTTTTGTAAATATAATATTTATAATAGATTAATAGGTTTTTGGTGTAGAACAATGTAGGCTATTTTAATACAACAACAGATACAAAGGAATCAGGAAAGCTGAGCTCTGATGGACCTGTGAGTAAAAGTGTACTGTACTGGCCAAATAGTCATTGAAATAAAAACGTTTCATGTTTAATGATCAATTTTTAAATTTTAGGGTTTGTTGGTGACAGATTGGTCATAGTTTTCAAAACCTATACCCGTCATTAGTTTATACTGTATCAGATGAATAAACAAGAGTTGTTCCACTTAAAGCCACGAGATGGCGGCATTAGTATGTTAGATGAAGTAAGAGACGGCGTAACTCCAGGGGCGTAAATACAGACCATTAAAAAAGTGTCTACATATGATATATATATAAATTAATAAATAAATAAATTCAAATATACACTTGTTCTGTATTTGATTACTTATTTATGTATGTATTTGCACAGATGTTTACACAACAACCACTGGCTACTACAGTTTATATACCTTTAATCTGACCGACACCTCAGCCGGCCCAATATGCTCTATTTTCCATACTTCTACAAAACTTCTGACCAAGTTGTGTCTATTGCAAACACACTCACATTCTAATATATAATGTCCTTCAGCTGTTTATCGAGCTTCACTGACATTATGACATCACTCCTCAGTTTGCAGTCACAGCAACCGCCACTCATATTCATTTAGAGAATCCTCTATCAAACCACTGGGGGTCATTGAGACGGTCCTGCTTAAGCTTCTCTATGTCAGGCTCAAAACTCAGGGCTGTTGTAATGGTGGCTCTGTGCCTGTGGCCTCTCCACCTCGGATTTAATCCTCATTTCTATTTCAGCTTGTTTGGGGGGGAAGTGATGTACTCAGTTGACTAATCCTCAGCTAGCCTGCCAATAGTCGGCATCCAGTATCCCACCTGTCATTCAGATTACATAATACATGTGTGCATGTTTGTCTGTTTGTGTGTGGATAAGTGATTTTTACATTGCAGGCATGAAGAATGAGGTGAGTGGGTAAGTGGGTCTTTCATGATGATTAAAGGGACAGTTCACCAAAAAAAAATCTGGGATGACACCACAGGAGCAGTATGGAGGCAACTTTTATATTTCTTTCTGTTGTTCTCTAGCGTTTGAAGAAGTGGTCGCCATATACTTTAATTGTATTTGATTTGGCTGCAACACTGTTTACCCCTGAAACTCCAAAAGTGTTTTGTGGACTCCAACACTTCACCCACTGCTTCATTTGCATAGTGGTGAGTAGATAATGAGAGAATTTAGTTTCGGTGAACTATCCCTTCAAAACCCTCTCTGTCAACAACAATATGTCAGTACATTACAATTATTTGCACTTTAATGACATTTAATAATGTGTTTATTGGTTATGCAGATTGGGGTTAGGTTGGAGACTCTAATAGATAACGAATGGATGGTTGGACGGATGTTAAAGTTTGTCAGGAGATCCTTTAGTGGTTCAACACTGTGTTGACCTACACTCACCAACAGAGAGCAGTAGCATACAGAAACAAAAGGAACTAAAATGGTAATTTAGGAAGCACATACATTCAACATGGGCCTTAGAAATACATCTGTTCTCTTTTACGCTCATAACTAACAGAAAGTCCTTGAATCAAAAGGCCAAAACTGAGGTGTGTGTGCGAGCCAAACCACCGAACCTCAGTTCACCTGAGCAATGTTTCCCATTGTCTCATTCCACCTGCCTGCAGGCTGCTGATTGGCTCCTGGGGTTAATTATCGGACATTTGTCAACTGTGCAGGAGCTTTGCAGGTGCGACGGAAAACTACATGAATAACAGAAATTAATCAAAACCTGACAGCATCAAATCACTCTGTCAATTAACTGGAGGTGTTGCTTCTAATCAGAATCAACTTTATATGAGCTGAGCCACTATGTGCAATAGAGATAAACTGCACAAGACAATACATTACATATCATTTAGCTGACGCTTTTATCCAAAGCGACTTACAATAAGTGCATTCAACCATGAGGGTACAAACCCAGAACAACAAGAATCAAGCAAGTACAATTTTCTTCAAGAAAGCCAAACTACTTTATTTTTAATTTTTTATCCAAGGTATAGTTGGAAGAGATGTGTCTTTAGTCTGCGGCGGAAGATGTGTAGACTTTCTGCTGTCCTGATGTCATTGGGGAGCTTGTTCCACTATTTAGGAGCCAGGACAGCAAAGAGTCGTGACGGTAGTGCAACGGGAAACAAAATGTGTAAAGGTGGACGAGAAACATTTAACTACTAATTATGACCATAGGACAATAGTGCAGAGTGCAAAGATGCTCAAACAAATATGGATCATTAACATACAGATTACTTCTATACATGAGGCAGGTGAATCATATGGAGCAGAGTGCAAAGTTGCTGAATCAAGTATGGATCATTCTGTATAGGATGCACACACATATATATATATATATATATATATATACACACATATATATATACACATATATATACACATATATACACAAGGTACGGGAATCTTATGAAGAAAGTGCATTTGTATAATGTACGGTACAGTCCGCTTAGATCTATATTGTTGGAAATGTGCACGTGTAAACCTGAATTGAGTAACAGCATAATAAATGATAAATAATTGGACTTTGTGGTGGATGACTAATGTACAGGTATATTGTTGTTGGATTGTTCCTGACACTGAATGACTGGTTAATTGTCGGCTCCTCTCGTGAGACGAGCGGAAGAAGTGTCTTCCTGCTGTAATATTTCCCAAAGTTAAATCTTCTGACGTCCTTATGTAAGGGCCCCCTAGTAACAGCATTTAAGCCGAGTCGTTGGCACATCCTCCCGCTTTTTTTCTCTCCCCGTTTTCCCTCCAGCGGAGTGTGTGTACTTTGTGTGTATTCAGGTTTTATAACAAGAGCGAGGGGTGGAAAACAACATTTGGACTACAGGGATTTAAGGAGATGATCCGGCTCGGTGGAAATTCACAACATCGCACACATCAGACAGGCCAGTGTCATTCACTTCACCGCTGACACTGACGAACCAAAAAAAAAACCAAGCTGTTTGTGGTGCTGCTGTTCACCATACAGGACTGTCAGTCTGGACACTTTTAAGGGCTTAATGGATGAGGCATAATTAAACAGATGCTTGGGCACAGTTGATTTGATGGGCCGAGTCGGGCACTGGGTGGAAGATGCCGCTTCACACAGCGTGCGTGGCTTCGTAGGAAGTGACAGACTGAGAAACCTTTGCACCGGTTGCTTCTTATCATCCTTCAGTTACTGATGCGGTTGATGCAATCTGTGGGTCCTGGATTTTGGCAAGGAAAGAGAGAGAGAACACCACTGGCAGCTAAATATAATGACCTTTATACGTTTATTACAAAGATCTAGCCTAAGAATTATGGTCTGTATTTATATATATAGATCTATTGATCCAGAGTGAAATGTAGGCATCCAGTAGCACACAAAACAGTTAAACACAAGAGTATAAGAATATATATATATTTTTTTAAATAAGTCAAGAATAAGTTCATGCAGTGAGATGAAAGAGCCACCACAACTACTACAACCTTAGGCTGTCACTGTAAAGAAGTACGTGCTAATGGATATATTGACAATACAATATTTTAAGTATAGGGTGATTGAAAGACTCATGACCCGAGGCAGAGTATTGAAGCCAATATAAATACAGATTTAAAGATAAACAACTGAGGCTATACAAAGTTGTGCGTTAGACCAACGTAGCCTGTAAATGTATGGTACAGTAGATGTAAGTGTGTTTAAGAAAAAGGTGAAACACACACCGCACACACATTCATACAGTGCATCTATGAGCAGCACTTTCTCTATGAGAGGGGGCAATTTTGGAGTTGAATATCTTGCCTAAGGACACTTCGGCATGCGGCAGGGGGTAGACTGGGATCAAACCACCAACATTCTGGTTAGAGGACGACCAAAAAGTATAGCAACATCCATTGAAAGCAGTTAAAAATCAGTCATTAAAAGCCTTTCCTATCAAAAATATGTTTCAAGCAATAATTTGCAGGTAAGGTGCTGCCAAGTCTAAACTCCACAAGCTATGAAGTCCAGAGCCTCGGGGCCCTGATGGCAGAAACTTGGACACCAGCCTTGACTTAGGAGCTAAGATATTGCATTTCTCCTCCGTAATGCAACAGCAACATCACTCAGTCCTGTCCAAAGTAAACCCCACTTCCTCAGTGGACAGCTGCAAGCCCTCAAACCATAGAAATCACAAGCAGAGTCGTGGTGTGTTTGGGCCGCAGGAAAGAGAATTGGAGAGGAGATAGATATAAATGTCACTTGGAAAGGAAATAGTTTCTAAAACACAAATCCAGAGAGGATTCCTACTAAGGCTGATAAAATTGATGTGAATAATGTTCCTTTGTGTTTGACAGAGGGCAGATTACAGGACAATGAATCGTATGGTTGCCAGGCAGAGGTGCTTCCATCCAGCGACCTTCTCCATCGGCTGAACATAATCTACGTCGATTCCTCACACTGCGCATGCGCCTGCTGCATTCACACCCCCGCTCGGCGTATGGGAAGAAATAAGAAGAAGATTTTATCGCACTCTAACACTCACGTTACTTTTTCACTCTTTTCTAATCGTCTGTCGCTGTACATCCAGTTCATGCAAAACACACAAAGAAATACATAAAAAACAATAAACAATATACAGGTTGAAGATTTAAACGCGCAACGCTGTGAAATAAGCCATTTCACCATGGAGGTTTTTAACCAGCGATTTTTTTTTACAAATTGATATGCAACCTCAGAATGAAGTTCAGTGAATTATTATTAGTGCCTGGTTGGAAGGAGTAGACAGTGTACCTAATGTCCGTATTATTCAATTGAATAACACCAGCTTGATGAATATTCACTGCTCATTAGAACTATATCTGCCTGAAAGGAGCAGGCCTCCTCTTTAGTCATTCCCCTGCTGCCATATAATGCTGTTTTCGACAGGAAAGCATTCGTGAATTGCGACACAGAAAGTTGTGGACTTCATGCCAGCACCTCTGATGTGTTCACTTTCACACCATGAGTCCAGAGGAGAGTTTAATTCGTTACTCGGCTCCACCAAATATGGGTCATTACAGAGAAAACATGCTCTTCTAGTAAAACTGACACCTGCTTCGCTTTTGTGGCAACTCTGAAAGAAGTGAATGACGCAGTAAATGTTAAGGTGAATAGTGTCATAGCTCAAAGAACAATTAAACACAGTACAGCTCCAAAATAATTGGCGGCACTCAGTCGGTAAAAATGTACTTGATGCTCAGTGGATACTTAATGGGCTCCGACTGCAGAACACATTCACACACTGCACTTTCCTTCAGGTCTTTGCTTTGTGCTGTTAAGGAGATTGTATTGGGTTATGGTTAATTCGCCTTCAGTCAGAGTGCGCTGATATTCACAGGTATCCAGGTGAAAGGATTTTTCTTCCATTCACAGCTCCTGTTTGCACAACGCACATATAACGAAACACTGAATCATGATGGGAAACACATTCATTGTTGGGAGGCTGTCGGTCACTGACAATTGCTTTTGATCAACCAAGCGTCTGTGCATTAGGCAATTAGGCTCCGGCAACAATGTGTAAATAAGGTTTAACAAGACATCGGACACAGGAGGAAACAAACTGGCTGCATCAAAGCTACAATCCATTTGATCTTTGCTCTATCCCTCTCGTTTGACTTGGGCAGCTTTGGCAACTAGAATGTTGGCTTTTCGATCCCCATCTCCACCATTTTGCATGCCGAAGTGTCCTTGGGCAAGATACATAAGCCCAAATTTGCCCTGATGTGTAATGTGGATGCATTATGTGAATGGATAGATGGCAAAACTGTACTGTAAAGCGCTTTGAGTGGTCGTCAAGACTAGAAAAGCACAATATAAATACAGACTTTTTACCATTTGTGCGATAAAATACATAAAAGAAGGTTTGTATATAGTCTAAGGAGCAATTATTGTACACACACGTAATAATCATACAGACGCCAGACGTCTTACTGGAAGAGCGAGCATGTAAATTCTTCTTCACACCCACCACTGTTAGAAAGAGCAGGAACATCACCGACACAGACACCACCACCATAAGAGCTTATACCTTCTGTCCATTTTGTTATTATTATTCATCAGCTGGTCGAAGAGATAGAAATCATTTTTGGAATTGGACACTTCAGTGGATAGGATGAGATTACGGAAATATCCCATAGACGCAGTGAGAGCCAAAGTGGCATTATTAATAAGGCAACATGCTATTTGTGGAATCCCTCGATGAATAGCTTCGAGATGCATCATACATCGTATATGTGGTGTAATGAGGTTTGAACAAGTCTGTCTAGCACACACACACACACACACACACACACACACACACACACACACACACACACACACACACACACACACACACACACACACACACACACACACACACAATTACCAATCCTGTCATCTTATCACCATGGAAGTGCTTCAAAGGACTGTTCAGAAGCTCTAATGTGCAATAAGAGCTTCCTACAGACATGTCTTGAAGGTGGATCACAGAGACACTGGCCCATTGTGAATACACACTGAACATATTTGAAGTTTCTGGTCATTTTTCACATCTGAAGACTTGTGAACAGACAATAAGTAAATGCTTCCAGATTATATTCTTCCACCCTGGTCCTTTTGGAGAAAGGATGCTGATACAACATCCGGAGGTCGTCTGGGACAATTGGTCGAAGTAGCTCGACCTGTTTCTATGAACTGAGATAAGGTGACTGAAAAAGGATGAAAGGATATTACAAGTAAAGCAAGGACATATCAGCTTTATAGTTTTGTTAATGCATCTCTCAGAATGTACATTCCAACTGAATACAGCCCGGAAACTGCACTTTCTCATAAATAATATATTATAAATATGAACCCTTCCTGTCGTACTTGAATTTAAGCAGATTTTTGATGCTGTTTGCATATCGTTGTAACATAATGGAAAGTGGAGGCAAACTCTCTTGCTCTCTGTGACTTTTGGGAGACAAATGAAAACACGCACACACACACGAGGATTCACAGAGAGAGACGACTGAATCACATTTCATCCAGTCTCTTGACTTTTTCTTACCACAAGACTTTCTAAGGAAACATTTTCAGACTGATGTCGAGCTGCAGTAAATGTTGTTACAGCGGCTCTACTGCAGCTAAGTGAATGTGCATGTCGCGTCGCGCTCACTGCGGAGGTCACAGGCCACACAGATGGGATGATGATTCAAGAGTTAGTGTGTAATGGGGTAAAATATTGTCATCTGTCTCACTCTTTGCTTCGGGTGGCTACTTTCAAGACTCACTAATCCTGGAGACACACACACACACACACACGCACACACACACACACATATAAGCAAACAAACAGAGGCACATTGCTATGCCAAAGTAACAAGCAGTTATTTCTCTTCTCTCTCTTTCTGCCCCCCCCCCCTCTCTCTCACACACACACATATCCACATCACACACACACACACGCACACATAAGAATGCAATAACACATGCATGCAGACATGTACAAAGGTCACATAGAGCATCAGTGGTTAGACCCAAATGGAGTTGAGCCCTGACTGACAGCATCTGTTTCAAATGCCATCTGCCGCAGACATCAGCCACTGGCGGCCCGCGTCTACAATAAGTAGACCAGGAAATGAAGTGACACTTGCATAACATTGTTCCCGCAGTGCAGGAAAAAAATGAATATGTAACCGTTTCAGTCAAAGTAAGAAACTAAATCCCAAAAAAGAATGAAGAAACAATCGTAATAATAATAATATATATTTTTTTCTCCATAAACTTGACAAATTCCCGAGTTATAGATGAAAAAGATTCAGGGTACATACAATTAGCTACTTGTCATGCAGTCATTGCCTTTTCAAAGGTTATAAAATCCTGAGAAAGTCTGAACTCGATACAGTTTGGGTCTACGTTGGCCTAATAAATAAGCCACCTCTCTGTTCCCCATTAGTTTCCTTCTCCTGCAATAGCCATGCTGTGACTCACTCCGTATTCCGAGGGGCTATGACAGGGCATCTTGCGTTCAGCAGCGTAGACGGTGACTTGCTTTCCTCTCAGGACTTTGCGCACATGGCCTGATGACGACCTGAGGAAACCTAAAAGCTGAATTTGTCTCAGCGTACGGGTCAGTGCACGTGATTCACCGATAGCAGTGAGCCTGATGGCATGCACGGTGTTCACTAGAGGGGTCTCGTACTGTGTGGGCTTTGAAACCGTGTGTGCCCAAAAAACACACCTAAGGGACGGCTGCCTCTGAAGTAATCAGTTTCTGTGGCCTCAGCCTCGATCTATGAATCACACACAGTAAATAACGCGCTACAGCAGTGGTATGAGTGGCCATTGTAATAGGAAATGAAACGATAAGTCATGAATCCAATGGTTGTGGTGTCACGATTGTTTTTGATGAGGATGTTTATCTCTAGTCTGTCATACGCCCTCCTTTCAGAACTACCCTCCCTTTATGTAATCATTCATTTTAACAAATCTACGTACTTTTCACACTTAACGGTCCAGTGCGTAAGATTTAGGTGAAAGGGATCTATTGACAGAAATTTATTATAAAATAATCATAAAGATGTTTTTACGATTGAGTTTCATCTAAATTATACAAATTGTTGTCTTATTTACCCTAGAATGGGCCCTTTATATTGAAATACTTTATATTTACATCAGGGGGGGGTCCTTTCTATGGAGGCCACCATGTTTCTTGTAGTAACCCAGACTGGACAAACTAAACAGCCTTTGAGTTTTTATGAAAACTGAAGGCTACCACAGGTTCTGTTTCATGTTTGGAAGGGGAGGATGAGGTGAGGGGTGTTCAGCTGCTACATGCAACTTCACCACTTTGTCACTAAATTCTACACATTGCAACTTTAAAGACTTTGCACAGCTGACAGCAGGATATTAACCCAATTGCTGGGAAGGCTGACTGGTTGAAGCTTCACTTTAAAATGAGTCATGAAAGGCTTGCAGGAAACACAGGAGCATACAACAGGGTATAATTAGGGATTATAAAAAATTATAAAACGTCAATGCTGTGCTTTTTACCTTGGCCAAATGCAGCTGTTGGTCCGTAAGTGTGTCCCACTTTTGTGAACCCGATATCTAAAGAATACTTCAAGGAAATGTATTCAAATTTATTCAAAAAAAGATCTTGTGGTCAAAAGTCAAAGGACAAGGTTGCGATGACTTTACAGAGTACATCTTTTACATTTTGAACACAATATCTCATGAACATATCCAGGAAATCCTTTCAAATTGGGTACGAATGATCACTTGGACTCAGGGATGAACTGATTAGATATTGGTGGTCAAATGTAAGGGTAGGACCTGTTTTTGGTCCAATGAATGCGACTTCTCAGGCAAACCTTGAGGGACGTGGTCAAAGCTAAACGTCACAGTGACCTCATACAAATCCATAAAACAAATGTATGTAGACTGAAGCTGCACCGGTTGGCCACACTGTAGTAATCCTAGTTCATTTGTTCGTCAGCGGGATTACGCAAAAAATACTGAATGGACCACAAAAGAAACCATCAAATTGTAGTGTGGATCAGGACAAAGGGGCGGATCCAGGATTTGTTATCATCGCAAGATTGGGTGTTTTTTTGACATTTTCACCAGGGGATAAAAGGGAATTATCTTGATGAAAAGCTCAGGCATATTCAGGGAACTCATATCTATGAATGAGCTTGAATGAATTAAAGGGGACTGTTGGACCTTAGTGGAGGTGTGTATGTGTGTGTGCTCATTACCAGGCTACTATGAAGACTTAAGCCTTGTAACAGTGTGACAGATACAAGGGTTGTTCATATTTGTTTTGTAACAGATCTGATAATATTGTGGATTTGACAATATCAGTAAACTGCTATATAGAAATATGCATGCAGCAGTTGCTGCTTGCAAAGAAAAGCTCAAGTGAAATGAACTTAACCGTCAGTGGCAGGATAACGCAAGGACACACAAATAGCATGACATCACACAGAGGGATAAACCTAATTATTCTGCTTCACTTGTGTCCCTGAAGTCAAGAGGAATGGTAGTGACCCATTAGCGTTTTCTTAATGCAAAGAAAATCTAATCTAGATAAAGCAGAGGATCTCCTGAATTCAGCTGGATATACAAAGCTCTTATGTTTGGTTCAATCTGGTTGATTAGGTTGAATTTTGCTTTTCTTCCCATACATCACCTTGGCAGGCAGCAATCATTATCTTTTAATATTTTGTTATTTCACTGGCATTACCTGATGGCAATTACATTGGCCATCGGTAGAGTGATGTTATCCGATTCCACCAGGTCTGGTGTCTTCAAGGTTAGTCCGCTCATACCCTTTATATATTTGGAAACAATCAATTAAGCCAGATTTAGTTTTTCCTTGGAGGTTCTTACATTAAGTGGCTTAAAAATATGCTACACAGTTTAACATAGATAAACATGACAGTATCTGGCATTGATTACATGCAGACCTTTTGGTGGTTATGTGAAATCAGAGTGTTATACAGATCAAGCCCCCACAGAGTCAGATATCATTTCCAATAATATGTGAATCAGGTTTAGTCAAATGTATTTCAAATTACAAACACATTACATTACAGTAAACATATGACAGATATAATCTATAATCTAACACATATTCACAAATTACAATTTCTCTCATAGGGTTTAGCAATGTGCGACGTCCTCTGTTCTCAACTCTCAACAAGAGAAAGGAAAAACTACCCCCCCAAACAAAGAGACCTGTACCAGGACAGAATAAACAATGCAGAAAAGGTGTGCATTTATGTTTGAATTTCACATATTTTTTAATTGAAGTTCTATATATTTGGTTGTATTTCCGTTTCCTTTTTATTGATATTATCTATTATAAGGTTTATGGTTAAACTGTAAAATATCAAACCTCTTTGTCTTAAGGGTTTGAAGGAAATCCTTATCAGTCATGCTCACCTTTCACTTTCATATTAGCTTTCTGAATTTGAACTTATCTGATAGCATAGCTCAGCCCAAAATCAGTGTGAGCAGAGGTCTGATCTAATCCGTAGCTGAAAAGACCTGAGTGTGAACCACTGAGTCAATCTTGCTCTCGACCGTTCAACTTACTTTATTTTGGTGTTTTCTCTTTTGATGCAACTGATCAGCATCATCTGTCATGTGCAGGCAGAGACGCTTAAGAAACGTGACTCCAATCACACACACACACACACACACATTTTCACACTCCTGGAAGCTACTGTGAGAATTTGGTTTTAACTCAGGCAGAGGCTGGGGAAATCTACAGCCGATTGCTCTGACTCAGACCGAGCTGTTTTGCAGCATTTTGTAGGCGTGCGTGCAAACATGACGTATGGTGCAGCACGGCCAATCGCAGCATCTCTCTCTGTGTGACAGCAGAGTTCAGCTGCACTGTGACAGCGATAGCAACAAGTGATGACGAGGTAGCTTGGTCCAAAATTAGGAAAAGGTAATCCTATGAGCAAGTGTCATCTGCACAGGACTGACTTTATTCAGATGTTAATCTTTCCTACAAGTCTGCCTTTCTCATATGTTGTCACTAAAACTAATAACTTATCAATTTGAATGGGAGAATCAATAGAGAAGAGGGAAATCTCAGTGTTAAAACCTTTGAGTTATATATATTCTATATTACATGACTCAAAAACAACATAGGTGCAGTTGAAATTATCTTTTTTTTTAAAATTGGATCAGCGTTTAAAGTTCATACGCCCACATTAAAAAAAATATTTAAAACAGCTTGGTCCGGAGACCATGCTTGATTAATATTGGCAGCATTACTCAAAAAAAATCTATTGGTTCAATAAATACACACACACACACACACACACACACACACACACACACACACACACACACACACACACACACACACACACACACACACACACACACCTTCTTCACAAAGCAAATATTAGGGTTCACATTGGATACTTTACAAACCACTCGTGGCTTAACCTGAGCTCTGCCCCGCTGGATTGGCTGATGTTTTTGTAAAAGAGGATTTTGGAGGCTTTCAGGCTGAAATACCAGAATGGCAGAGCAGGGATTAATTTGGTGTTTTCATCAGCGCAGTGGTGCAGATGGCCTCCCGTGAACCGACTCAGTGCGACGGCGGGGTTTCCAAGCTGTCTTTTATCCAGCCACCTATAAAAGTCAGATTATCAATAGGTCATAAGAAAATGGACAGTGAACGCAACAGAAGGTGAAATGTTTATGGTTTTTCAAGCTTAATGTTCAAATTATATCAGACATATAATTAGACTAACACTGTGCAGAGTAGCTCCCATGTTGAGTGTGTACTACCTGCCCATCACAAAATAATGTAACATGTACCATTACAGTACCTGGTAAATGGTTTTGTATTTATATAGCGCTTTTCTAGTCTTGATGACCACTCAAAGCTCTTTACAGTACAGTTTTACATTCACCCATTCACACACACATTCATACAGTGCATCTATTAGCAGCACATTGTTGTTCTATGAGGGGCAATTCAGGGTTCAGCATCTTGCCCAAGGACACTTCGGCATGCAGATGGGGAAGACTGGGGATCGAATAGCCGACCTTCAGGTTGGAGGACGACCGCTCTACCCCTCAGCCACAGCCGTAAAGAAAGTTCTGCATTGAGCCAAGAAAGGGACCACAATATTTTTCTCAAGAATTCGTCTACAGCAGCGAATAAGAGGACGAATATGAAGATATAAATTTTTTTATAATTTATTTGTATCTTATTTCTGTCATTGCATCGTTCTCTTTTTCTTCTTTTACTTCCTCTTTATCCATACCTGTATTCATTTTCCTTTGTTTGTAAAGCACAGGTTCAACTCTTATTGTATTAACATGTGATAAAAATAAATCTGACTTCTGCCCAAATGCTGTGTGGTTTATACACAAGTGTATTTGTCTTATCAAAACCACATGATACTGAATTTTTTATTTTTATTCTCCACCAGCAGCTCTGATTAATTCCCGAGAGCAATAAAACATTTTGGTCGAGAAACGTGTTTAATCCCTGAGCCGACACTGCTCATCCTCAGAACAGGAAACGGATGTTTATTCAGTGGTGTAAAAATATGAACTGATGTTATAAAATACTTCTAAGCTGCTTGGTGAGTAAAAATAGCGACAACTGTGTTTGCTTTGACCCCTGCTATGTTCAAAGTGCGGCGGTTTCTGACCCACACCTTCTAAATATCAGTGCTGGCGACACAGTTTGGCTTCTTACACACTGTTCACAACAAAAGAGATTTTTCACCAACCCCTCAGAAACATCGAGTTCATTACACCACAGCTACATTTCACGTTTTCTTTGATGCATAAATCAATTGTATTACAGGCTTCCTGCTGCCAAAATGGGGTCGGTATTAAAGAACACTTCAAAAGCACTCTTAAAAAACATTTGATCTAGATGAAAGTTGAGAATGTTGAAGCAATTAATTCAATTTTGTGAGATGTTAAAAAGAGAGCACAAATACAATGTGAATCACATATTTAAAACGCATCTGTATGAACCTTGAGTCTTTTTTATTTGCCTGTCGACTAAGTCTAACCAAAGCAACTCAGAAATCCAAGAATTGTTGTTTTGTCTCAAGATTTTTATATGTGTACAATGTTTTGAATATATCTCTGTCCTTTTTTGGGGCTTGATAGGATTATTTAACTCTCTCCGTCCCTCTGTTGGTCCAAATAATTTTTACCACTGGAAATGAGGTTTGATGTTTTTACCCCTATTTGCTTGTTTATTTGTTGGTTTGTTTGTTAGCAACATCACGCAAAAACGACCAGTCGCATTTCTACGAAACTCAATGGCAGGATGCAGAACTCTTCAGGAAAGAACTCGTTAAATTTAGGTGTGGATCTGAATCAGAAGGTTGTTCCAGGTGGTTTCTATTTCTCACTTTCTTTAACATTACGAGATTTTTGGTGTTTGTTGACATTGTCACTAATTTCCAATTGTACAATTCATGGCTACTAATTGAAAAATCAATACAGCATATTTACTGAACCAATATCTATGAGTGTGCACAGATTGATTCAATTTAAGTTGACTATTGGACCATGGCGGTGGTACGCACTCAAATTGATGCTCAATTTGAGTTTTTCTTTGTTCTCTTTCTTCTTATTTGTGCACATCTTTTTCATGTATCTCTATGTACGAGCTCTCACAAACACTGGGTGTAGCCTGTTCGATGTGTGTGCTTGTGAGAGTGTAGCGCAGAGGGCACAGTGGGTAAAGCCTCCCAGACATGTTCCTCTTTCTTTTGACTTGCTGTATTGAGCCACTGGTTAAGCCCTGCCAGATCAGTGCGTCAACAGGGGACTCCAGTCCGTTAAGCAGCTGTGGGTGGACGCCTCACCGTCAAGGCTGAGCTTTGTGTGTATCACGCACTCCTCCACCACACAGAAGTGGAAACTGTATCGCATAACCAGTCCTTATCAAGCGCTGCAGTGTTACCATCACTGTTTTCCACCACGGAGAAAGACACTGATGAGAGGTTCCAAGGCCAGACTATTGTTACCCGTTTGGGTGGAAGATAGAAATCTTTAAATCTCCATGGCAGGTGCCCAGGTCACCGGGGAACCCTCCACAAACCACGTCCTTTTCAACAGTGAAAACATCCATCTGCCATTTATCCAAATGAAAATTGTATCTGTATAATATCTTGAGATTAAGTGTGCCAGGGTGTTTCTTTCCTGACACATCAATTCAAAGCATAGATATAAAATACATTTACACTTATATTAATCTTTAAACCAGTTGTATTTACCACTGTTGATGTGTGCATGATTCAAAGAAATAATGAACACATCCTGCTTCTTGTTTGCCTTCGGGGTTTTTTTGCTTTTTAATTTGCTTCATGCTGAGGAGAAGCAAGGAGCCTCCAGAGTAATTATTTGTGCTCTGCCTCTCTGACATGCCTTCCCACCGATGATTAACGTTAACGTGAAGCCTCTATGTTGGATCAGTTTTAGCCTGATCTGTGTGTGACACTGGGCCACATGTGTCATCAAACCGGGCCTGCTGCCTGTGGTTGCTTCAAGGTAACAACAATGAATGCCCATAGAATTAGAGACTGCTGCAGCATGTATAGCAAGGGTGGTATGAAAGGGTGAATGCATCTATAGGCTACTTTTTGTTAGCTTTGATAAATCCACTAGAGTCCATAACCAAATATGGCAAAGCGTGAAAACAGTTGTCAAGATATTTCACACCAAATCAAAATGGCAGCGCTGAAGGAGAAGTCAGAAGCCTACAGCTCCTCCATTAAATGGAAATAGACAGCATTTATATTGGCCCTTTTCAGGCTTAACCACACAAAGTGCTTAAGTGTACAGAGTCACACTCACCAATTCACACACAAATTCATACAGTACTTCAATATATTGGGCTTCTCAGTGGTAATTTGGGATTCAGTGTTTCGCTGAAGGAAAATTCGATGTTCAGACCCGAGGAGCCAGTGATCAAATCAACCGACTCTACAGCTGCCTAGGAGTAGTGTTGCTAAAAACTGAAATATGCAGATTTGGTTTCAAATCGGGCATTCGCCAAGCAAGAATTGTAATTTGCATTGATTAGTGTGCGAGTTTCACCCGGCTGAAACTAGATCCGCGATATTTCTACTGTTTGCTGATCTAGCTTTTCCCAGCACGGCCTCTGGAGTAATATTGGTTAGTAAAACAGGGCACCTATGGAAAACTCTCCACATGTAAGGAATTGAAGCCACGATCTCCTGGATATGAACACTGCCATCTTGTGCATTTTGAACCAGAGTCTGCGCAGTAGTGATCTGTAGCGAGGTCCCATCCATACACATGCTCAACCAACAGCGAGTCAAGATGTGTATTTGAGGGACCTCAGACTCTGTGCTTTACTGTCACATTAAAGATAATGTCCCAAACAATGTGTCCACAAGCTCACATTGAAAAAAATCCCTATTCCATGTTGTAATCTGATTACTAGTACCATTTTAACACCTTCCTTGAAGATAAATGTATTTGTTGTTTGACACAAAAAAAATTATTGTAAATAGTAAATCAAATTAAGTTAAATTGCAAAGTTTTAATTTTTGTGTTTTTATTTTTTCTAACCCACAGACTGACGGAAGCACAAACCACGAGTGAATGAAAGCCTAAACTTGAGGCAGACAAATCACATCAGAAACAGGAAGTGAGGTCAAATAGGTCAGAAATGAAAAAATCCTGACTCTTGGGTACAAAGTGCGGCGGAAGGAAGAAAAGCAAAGATCCCTCCTTTTCCTTAACTGGAAGCATCGTCCTCGCTGCTGTGCTCTGCGTTACTCGAGCACTGATTCCACCTCCAGGACAAGGCGATGAGGGGAAGCCAGCAATTAGTGCCGATAGATTTAATTACCTGAGTTGTCGACTATAAACTCAACCATGGGTCATCCGCATCTCTAATCACAGGAGGACAGGGGCAGAGGATTAGAAGAAGCTGAAAGGTTAATTGAAGGGTGATGAGATCTTTCATGCCTGAGGCAGAAAGCACATATTAATGTTTCATAAAACACGACACATTGGCTCATATGGCAGCTTCATTCATGGCCGGTCTTTGCTGTATCCAGACCGAGTGAGTTAATAAATCATGCCGTTGATCCATAAAGCTTTATGAGCCACAGGGTTTTGTTTTACTGAAGGCTGCTGCACACTAGAGGATAATTGGGCCCATTCGCCCCTCACGACGTTCTCGGGATTTACAAAAAAAAATGTTTACGCATCTATCTGCACATATGTTGAAACAGTATAACAGATTTACAGATTTTTGGTAAGTACAAAGTCTCCATTATCTCCAAAAATCCCCTCATAACCAAATAAATTGATATATTTATTTCATTAATAAAATAGTACAATAGCAAAAGTAAACACAAATAGATAACATACACCATTACAAGAATACATAAAGATTTTGAGAATTAATAAACAAATATGTAAAAAATTAAATAAGGTAACGATAAAAAATAAAATAATAAAAATAAATATACAAAATAATCTTAATTACTAGTGATTGAGTCAGAGCCTCTTCGATCTTGAATCGATAATTCGATAATCGAAACATGCAATAGCCAATGAGAGGGAGCCGACCGGTCACCAACATATACAACTGAGACCAAAAACACCAATAGATTTCCAACTCAACACCCGTCCAGCATGTGCTGCAAAATGTATTCCAGCCAATTCCGCCTGCTCAGCCATGATTTCATCAATAGTTTTTTTCTGTTTGTTTTTTGCTGCAAAAAAAGAGCACAGAGCACCTCCTCCATGTTTGTTCAATCACGGAAGTGCTCCACACTCCAGTTCAGAAGGTGGCGGTAATGCACCTAAAGGTCATTTGCCGACCGCCATAAAAAAACTGAAGAAGAATTATGTGTTGTGTGTGTGTGTTCCATAGACTGTATACAAAGAGGTGCAATCTGAAGATTATAAGATTACAGTCGGTTAAATCTGTCATTATGTCTGTGGTCTCCCATGTTTATAAAATAGGTCAAGAGTTGAAAATCCTCTGGTGTGGAGTGGCCTTGAGACTAATTGGGAGATTCAAGGTTTTATGTTGAATCGGCTTTCTGTCACCAGGTAAAAAAACACATGGCTTCCAGAGAGCCTTCTCTACCTGACTCAATGTTGTCTGTGCGTTTTTCGCTCCATGTTAAATTAACTACTGATTTCCCTTTGGTAGAAACAGTCTCACTCTTTGATGAGCACGTTAGGATTCAGCGCTGCATCCCACAGGCGGACGGAGAGGATGTTCAACACACAGAGCAGCAGCAGCAGCAGCCGTGTTCCACTCGTATAATCCTCCCTCTTCTTTTCTTTTAATTTCATCCCTCCATCAGTAATCATCTGGGAATGAGATGCAGTGGACATCACTTATCACCTCTAAATATTCTGATTAGATGAATTTCGTGCAAATCATTTTTCTGCCACTTTTAACACAAATGTATTCAGTCTCCATCTGGCCA
Source organism: Hippoglossus hippoglossus (assembly GCF_009819705.1). Classification (NCBI taxonomy): domain Eukaryota; kingdom Metazoa; phylum Chordata; class Actinopteri; order Pleuronectiformes; family Pleuronectidae; genus Hippoglossus; species Hippoglossus hippoglossus. Next base: position 19,115,514 of record NC_047171.1, read on the forward strand.
GTCTTTTCTTCATATAATTAGATGATCTACATGAAGATTTGAAGTTCCACTTTTTTATCTTTTAATCGGGTTTGACTCATCTAATGAGGTTCACCACATCTTACCTAACTGATCTGAGACAGAAGAAATTAAATAGTGAATCCCGCCAAGTTTGTTATGCCTCAGATATGATACACCTCCTACCATATTGTATGAAGAGTTGGTCTTTCACAGGACTTCACTTCCTCCACAATTTGACGGTTCAAAAAAAAATGTTAATGTAAATATTTGTGCATTGTGGGCACCTTAACACAAACTATGTTCTGGTAGAATCAGGCAGGATCAAGAAGCTGAATACAAGTGACTATACATTTGTGTACGGTCAGTTATTTAAATGTTTCTTTTAGGAAATTTGAAGAAACAAGGGTTAAGGTAAAAAACGTCTATTTATAAGACTTAGTTTAGCAAGACTATAATGGTTGGTCGGCATGTAAATGGGCCTGAGACTGTAATCGACATTCACTCGAGGGATGGGTGCAGTTAAAGCAAATGGAAATTGACAAAACAACTTCAGTACTTTTCAGATGTTTGACATTTAGAAAAATATGCTACAAATCTATAAAGTATGAGGACATGTAGAAAGACGTTTGCCAATGTGCTTACACACATACATTTGGTGGTAAATACTCAGTACATGTAAAAACACATAGAACAGACTCCCACTACAAAAGAAGAGGCTTTTAAAATAGTATTTAGTTAAGCTGAGAGATAATCCATCACATGATATATGGTAACTGCAAGGAAACCAAAGCCGAATCAAAAGCACCAACAGGAATTTCTCATGGGTGGTTCTGTGACAAGTTAGAAAACAACTAAAGTGTCCTTTAAAAAGTCCCAAAACAGAAAAACACTGGAAACTAGCAGAAAATGACTCAAACAAGGCTAAACATAGAATACATTAGGAAACAAGACGTAACTGGAAACATGGAGAAAACACAAGAAAGCTAAAAAAAAAACGTGATGAATCATCAACATGGGAAAAGGCAAACGACGACGATGAACTGACAAGAACAAAAGGAAGCACAGACACTTATATACACAAGGGAGGCGGGGCAGACTGAACACAGGTGAAACACATGAGGAACAGGTGCAGGCCATCACAAGGGCGGGAAACAGGACAAAGACAGGAAGTAAGGAGTCAAACTTGGACACACAAAATGAACACAAATCTAAACACAAGGAAAACACAGGTAAAAGTCAACAAACAAAAAGAGTCCATAATCAAAAGACTCCAACAAAAAAACAAAAACCCTTAAAGAAAACTTAACTTAAAGAAAAAAAAACACTTTCTGAATAAAATGTTCTTTTGCAGACAATCTCATTGCAACTAAATATGAAACCTTCTGGGTACAACAAATTCAGTGTGACTTGATTAAGACAAAATTAAGAATTTCAAAATGTAATTAAAGTTCAAACTGGAACATAAGAATTCTGTCACTAATTATTGTTCTAACCTTGGTGTCCCCTGACTGATTGAGGTCCAGTGTCACCATCCATGAACGTATAGTGGCATTTTCAAAATTATTGATCGGCCCATTAATCAGCCTTTTCCTCACATCACGTCTCTGCTGGTGACAGCCGTGACCCTAATGCACTTTCTCCCTCTCCCCGTGGAGATATCCTGTTAGCATGATGAAATTACCGAAGGTCACCTGTCTGTATCATTTGCAGGTTTGTGTGAAGCCCTCCTGTCCTCAGGCCGTCTGAAAACCTACTTCCCCTATGAGACATCTGCTGCTACTAAAATAAGGCAATCTCAGCATGTGCCTTAAAAGAGGGAGTCACATTCTCACACCTTTGGTAGCCACCACAATCTTATCTGGAAAGCTGGCAACCATACATTTGAACTCACCCACTCGCTCAGCACTCAGGCTCTCAGTGCTGTGCTGAAGTAAACAGAGTGAATGAACTCACTGGGGAAACAGATCCACACTTGCGTCGTCGGAACACGTCAGAATTATCTGACGTAGGAGCTATAGCACGATGTGTCCATTTCCTGAGCAAGCAAAGCTTTTTAGATGGACGCTCTTTCAAGTGCATGTATGTGCTAATCCAGCCCTTATTTAGGGAATGTCTGAACATTGACCAATTCAGTATTATTTCTTGCACAGTGGGACTTCCTCAGTATTGGCTGCAACATTATTAGACAATGTTACTTTTGACTCTGTAACAAGGGTGGTCTGCAAACATAGATTTTCCATTCTCAAGTTTATAAAGACATGGATCAGAAGCATGCAGGTAGGGCCAAGTGTGGATATTGACTTTAATGGCCTCAGATAGTTGAAAGCTGTGGTAATGTCTTTGCAACCATGCAGCTGGAAAAAGGCAAAGAAGAGGAAACACAAACACAACAGTTTTGGCACTTTACCAACAGTCTCTGCAAACTCCCTCTAGGAGCCATCTGAGAATCTCTATGCTCCCATGTCATTGATGAGGGAGCACAGAGATGCTTGTAGCTACAAATGAGAGTACAAATATATGTAAATGCAATCAGCCTCCTTCGGTGGATTGCTGAAATCCATGGTTAACTACATTTCCCAATTTATTTGTCTGACCCCCACTGTCCACCGTCTCGATAGCGCAACACACGTTAGTTTTGGCACTGGAAAACTGTTTTAACTGTTAAGATAACCTCCAAGGTTTTGGCAGCAGTTTCTGCTGATAGCCTTTCTCTGTGGTGGCTCTCCATAGCAAAAAAGATTAATCAATTTAACCAATCAATCATCTACTCCAACGCCTTGGTGGCTTGCCCAGTCAGACGTTCAGTCCCTTCTCTCTTAGGTCCAAGCTGGATTAGCTTAGCTCCTATCCCCGCTCTTCTCCCTTTCAGTAACTATTATACTGCAACCTGAGCTCATCTACACACTTTATGTCTGACTACCGCTAACTTTTCTGTGGCTCCCACAACATGCTGGCTCTTACTACACACACCGGGACTCATTGACACCCTTCCACAATAAACCTGCTAAATTATAATGAGTCAGATGCATTAAGGTTGTAAAGTGGTTGTAGAGGACTGAACTGTCACTGATAAGTAGACAGTATTAATTACAGTGTTTAAGTGTAGTGTTTGTTTACCTCAGTAGACAGAGAGGGAAGGTACAGAGATGGAGCTCAGAGAGGGATGAGCAGAGAGAAGGAAGGAGAGTAATGAAGTCTGAGTCTGATAAGGTGCAGATTGACTAATGTCCCAAGGTAAATGCATTGTTTGTGCCATATTTGTATCAAGTGGTAACTTTCAAATACAAAATTGGTGCGCAAAATATACATATGAAAATAATCTTCATAAATCGATCACTTTTCCCTCCTCTCAACCGCCCACAATCACATTTCCCCTTCAGCAAACCTTTAGTGGAAACACTGACATAAGCTGTTCTATGACCACTTGAAAAAATGTTGGTCGACAAGATCTGCACTTCTTCGTTGTGGACGACACTTCTTTGCCTCCTTCCATTGTATAAAATGAAGCCAAAATATGCCAGATACATATACGCTGCTATTATGTGCTTGTGATGTGATTCGGGGCGAGAATCGATGCAGGATAATGATCATGGAGTGGAGCTGTAATATTAAGGTCCCCCCCCGAACCAATCAGGAGCCAATCTCAGCTGACACTTGTGATGTCTCACCCTTTTTTCATTGCATCAATTAACTAATTAAAACCAAACTTATCGGATGAAAATGACAATTAAACATGAATCAGTATTATAAAAAACAACATAAAATGACAGAAACCATCTTTGAGAAATACTTATTTGATGATATTTGAGTACAACTGTTTTCTATGGAGGACATGCAAGTGCCCCTTAATGGATTTTAGAGTGGTAGGTTTGGAAAATAAGAGACCTCGCTCTTTTCGGAGGTAGGCTTTTAGCCGTTTGGTAATTATATCCATATGCATCCCTCTTTTTCGTGGAACTGCTACCATGCATTAACACTCACTCATGTCTCCGTTTCCATGGCTCTCGCGGCTCTGTCCATTTTTCCATCCTGTCTTTCAACTAAGAGCTGATGGAAGAGTCGCTGACCAATCAGGTGAGAAATGGGGCAGGTGAGGGTCACCTGCCCCATTTCCTTTTCACAGCTCTGCCGGGCCTTTGTTGTAGGTTGAACATGGTCACCTCGCTGTTGTCCCTGGTCATCTCGCTCCCTCAACAACTCTTCTCTCCAGCACTTATTTTCTGAGTGTATGTGCTGAATGTTTGAGGCCATTTGTCAATCACCTGAGAGATGTGAAGCAAACACTGTCGAAAAAATACTTCCAACTCAAGCCAATGGACCTCATGCCAGAACCAGTTAAATGAGCAGATTCATTCTTACGTAGCACATGTGAGGGATTTAAGAGAATTTGTGGCATTCACAAATTTTCTAGTGCTTTAAATCTCTTTAGGAAGAGCATTTGTATACAAGGTGCGAACCTCTAAACATATTAGTGTTTTAAGTGGAACAACTTTTTGGGCACACAAGTTCCTGACGCACTTTATCGTGTTGAGTTAAACAATGTTTTTTATCATCCTCCCAAAATATTATGCAGAAGTCTGCATAAAACGAATTAATTATGAAATCAAGAAGTGTTCCTACTGTGATAATAAGTTGTTTAACGTGACCTTACAGCAGCAGTGAGTCCTGCTGCAGAGACTAATCATCAAGAGAATGAGCATCTTGCTTATTTCCCCCCCACATGATGCATGGTATTCAGCAAAAATAGACAGAATAAAAAGTGTTAATAACAATTGACATCGTACAAAATCAAAACTTAACTTCACTATAGTTTCAAGTCTGGGAAATATGTCAGAAGAAGACAAGACAAGAGAACATATATATATATATATATTGTGAGAGTTGTATTATTATCAAAGGAGAAACTGGAAGCTACATGTGAAGTATATAATCATCTGATTGCTCCCACATGCAATCAGACGAGTGCTCTGCTCATCTGTGTTTTGTTGGTTGAATATTAATGCAATTGCACAGTAAAAGGTCGACTAACAGCCTCACCTTTCTTCATCTATCTATCTATCTATCTATCTATCTATCTATCTATCTAGTGTGTTGTATTGTATTTGTAATCGTTCCTGTGTGTATCCAAGCTGCCAAATAATGTCCCATGCATCCCACCCCTGTGACACAAACGAGATGTCATTTCCCTTCTTATCACAGAATTAGTTGCTAAGCTACTGAAATCCACTAATGAAATGTTCCATTCTATTGAAAGAAAGACCCCCTTTGAGCTTGTTTCTTCTTTTTAGTTCTTTAGTGAGGTGGGGGTCTTGGTGTGCTTACTTCTGTAAACTGCAGGGTGCTGTGTAAATGTGAGGTGAGTCATAATGTAGCTTTGCATTCATGACTTTCGACGTGCCTTTCCCCATCTCTCCATCAGCACGACTACCTGGAAGCATTGTCAGCTTGTCAGACCCCATGAATGACCAGGAACCCGTTCACACTGTGTCGTGTTGCTAATCAATTCCGTAACTACAGCAGAAGCACGGCGATCATGCTGCAGCTATTACAAGAAGCAAAGAAGAAATGGCTATTTTTTTTGTTGATTTGTCACTGATTACATTTAAAACCCCTTGTTATAATGTTTATATACAACTCTAAGTTCTTTTAATTCCTTCTCATAAAAATATGTTAATATTTGTAGTATAAAGTCCATGAACATCTGGTAGATAATGAGATCGCGCACAAAACAAGTGAATAATTTGAGCACCTCAGCCAACAAAGCAGAAGTTCCCGGCGGCACAAAGCCCCAACAATTCGTCAAAACATTCTCTAAGGATTTCAAGTGGTCTTTGAGCTAAAATGTCACCTCACAGCAGGAGTAAGAGGGCCTGAAGCATTTTCTCCCAGTGCGTGGTCCTTTTATTCGTCCTGTACACAAGAGTGCTGACATTTTTCTGAAAACACAAACTCTCTACCTCATTCTCTGACGTCCTTTCACAGCTGTTCAGAGGGCAAGTCTTTTATTCATTGCAGGTAAAAGGAGAGCTATATGTTCCTAACCTTTGACAGACGTACATTCATTTTTACTGTAAAAATATCCAATGTATTAACCCCCAGTAATTTTCTAATGACTATACGTCTATATGTTGAAGGGATACTGACGAATACCATGATAAGAACCCATGGGAGACTATGCTTGTGTAAGAATGACTGTATGATTCATCATATCTTATCTTATTCTATCACACTGCTGTGAAAGATAACAATACCAGGAGTCTATAGTCATTCTAGCTGCTCCATTACAGCATATAAAGATGGACGACGGTCTCCTCTTCCTCCCACTATCCAGAAATGAAGCACTAGGAGAAACATCAGACAGAAACCATATTCCAGAAAATTGTATTTGACATGTCCCATCCACTCTCACTGAGGAGGCAGGCTTTGGCTTTATTTCTGGGTCTATGAGCTGTATTGGCAGATTGGTGCTTTGAGTGAGAATCAAATACGTGTTCACTTGCATAAAACAAAAGTGGACAAATTCAATTTGTATGGTGGCGCTAGAGGAAAAGGTGATGAGGATCCATTTTGTGCTTGGGAACCATAAATATCTCCACAGATTTTCTTGGCAGTCCATCCAAGTTAATGGAGATATTTCATTATTTTAGAGCTGGGACTGACTGACAGTCCATCATTACCATTCTGCCCAAAAATAGACAGAAAAAAACATTTGGCATTTAAAGCAGCTTTTATGTAGCAGGCAACCGCAAATTATTTATTTTAGGACTAAGCTCCTACATGCTTTTATATCCACAGCAATGTCTCAGAACAGTGTATGAAGAGTGTATGAGGTGTTGTGTTTATATTCTAAGAGTTAGCATTATGCATCCCCATCCTCGTGCATCCTGTTTGCAAAGAGTTCACGCCCTTCTTTCCAGTGCACGTCTGCTGCCTTCATATACCGCCACAATGTGATTATTCCATCCTGTGCAGGTTCCCTCTTCCCAGAGAGGCAGAGGCTGGATCTCTTCTCAAGTGACAGTATGTAATATGCTCAGAGGACAAGGAAGGTCAAGGGGCGTAATTATTTTCATCCTGTGACATGTCCCATGTGACACTTACAATGTCAGAGAGGTATTGCCACAGGAAATGGAATAACGAATCTGAACCAGTCCAGGCGATCGAGACTCACACGAGGAATCTATGTTTGATACTCCTTTGAGACAGGATGGTACATATCTGGATTAAAACCCAGGCAGCAATGCTCTTTGAATGCTGGGAAGGTCACCAGTCAAATAAACACATTGCTACAAGCAGCATGGTACAAGGTGTTCAACCTATCACACATTTCACTGGCAATTGCAGTGTGCTATTTTTGGTGTGGAAATAATTAAATACCTACTTTTGCCATACCTCCCCACAAGTCCAAATTGGCGTAAGAGGGCACTATTCATTTCCAGGTTAATTTAGTCTAATTTCTTGACAGTGGGAAGAAGTGGAGATGCGTCATCCATATATTGATACAGTCAGGTGTCAGCCACTCACCTGAAGAAAACCAGTCCCACACAGATCCAAATTATGGATCTATCTCCATTACTTGTTTCTTTTCCACCCTGGCAAAAGGTCACATTGAGGGGGGATCAATTATCCACGAAACAGGACCAGACCTCTGCTTAGGTTTGACATTTTAGTTTGGGGTATAGCTGGTACAACGGATCAGTCAGAAGGCTTTTTTGTCTGGTGATGTGATAAACCTATACAGCTGCAATTAATGTACTTCTCTCAAAAGTAAGCACATTGACCTCAAAGTGATATTTTGAAGGAATGTGTTTGGCTGAGCAATGCAACTGGGAAGGACTTCTCCTGTGTTACACAAATCCTAAAAAGGCATTGAAGTGGTTTTGTATGATAATACCAGACTGCATGTGTTTCCAATGGTCATACCCCAGACTGTAGCCACCCTTCTCTCAATGTAATTTCTATGCACATTTGTCAAGTAATGCATTCGAAAAGGATGTCCGGCAGTAATTGCTATTGTTGGTAATTGCTCCCTAAGTATTTGCTCTGCTTTGTCATGCTTGAATAACTATGTCTCAATGACAGAAATAATTTTGTTGTCATTATCCACAGGTCGAAAAAAATTCTCCCCCTAATATCACATTGATTTTGGGATTGATTGCTCGTCCATTCATGAGTGGCCTGGCAGTGCACATTTTTAGCCCAGCCACAGTATTGATAACAAGTACTCCCATGATCAATAGTCATCCATTACACAGAACCGTCTAAATTATATTCTGTTTGCATTGGGCATCCCTTCTTACACACGGTTATCTATAACAATTACAATGCTGTCAACACATGTCAGTCAATAACTGGAAGGAAATTCAACACACGTCCGCTCCTCTGTTGTCCTACATGAAGACATCCATTACTGCATTTGATGGAATCCTGTTGTTGAAGTTTCCGTTTGTTTTATTGTCCATTAAGACAAATTGGTTATTTTAAAGGACACGATATGAATATATTTACCTTTTATGTGCCGCTGCTGCTGCTGCTGGTGTTTTGATGGAGCTATACAGGGGCTATGTGAGGAGAAGCTGTGTGCCAACGTTTAGTTTGCTTTCTGATTCCATTAAGACCATTAGGCACAACTTCCATGTAAGCAAGAGAATGGGTTGGGGGCAACGCCTGTGCACTTAACCTTATTGAATTTCTGTATCGTCTCATACTTTACCGTCAAAAAACGACACTTTTGCAACCTCGGAACTTGCCCCGCAGAAAGATAAATGTTCTTTAGAGGAGCTGAGACTAACTCAGATGATAATGAGCACATGAGCCTTTTCAGAGATCCCAGTCACGAAATAAGGACAGAACGCGAAGAGTTACATTTTGGGGATTTTTCAATTTACAAGGGGGGTTTTTTTCACGACAAACATTTTGAATATGTACATTTGAGGAGAAAATAAGGCTTTAAGGGGTCTGATGAACGACTGGAGTGGGACTTTAAACATATGAAAAGCATCCACAGTGCATAATAATATCTTATTTTGATTTGTATTGTTGCTGCAGAATTTCAAAGTCATATAAAGGAAGATTGAGGACATTTGGTAAAATTTGACATAGAGACTTTATTAGAATCAAATAACATTACACACAAAAAAACTGCTGGATAATCACCCAGTTGTACAAAGACATGTGTTTGTGTGTGTGTGTGTGTGTGTGTGTGTGTGTGAGAGAGAGAGATAATTTAATAAGCCACATTTGTCAGCATAATATCTCAAAGACCACATACCACTACTTCCACAAAATCTGCCTATTTTCTGTGTTCTATACTTAATGATTCGGACACTTTCTCCTACACACACACACACATACACACAAACTCCCCATATATAGAATATACAAATGCAGCGACGGATAGCACGTCTCTCGTCTGCCAAGTCAGAAGCAATAAACTGTGACAACAATCATCATAATAGCAATTAATCTTTGCTGTCATAAAGGAGGTAGACCTGTTGAACCTCCTCCATCCAGAGCACAAACCAGAACGGAAAACCACACATTCCAAACCACATGTAAACACCTAAGGCCTTGCAGCGTCATAGCAGCACGAACATACTCGTCGAAGACACGTGGAAAGCAGCCAAGACAAATCACATTAAATTTCCCCCACTGATTATTTTTTTCTCAAAGTTCTCGCCGTTCAGAAAGGACAGAGGCTGCGGCAAGTCTCCGTTTCATTAGCATTTACCCACAGACGTCTCACAATGTCAAGCCAACCCTGAATCTGTCAGTATCCGGGGCGCCCGCCCAAACTCTTTTCCATGGATGGAGAAACAGCACTGTTATAATGCTTTCATCTTCTGCTTTGCCTCAAACAAAAGTGACTCATGCATTCACAGAGTAAATGTATGAAGAACACATACTGTACACATACACACACACACACACACACACACACAGATACTGTACACTCAAAACATACTTAAGGCAATGGTGGCCTGTCAACTGTGACCATTCGAGTAATAAATTTGCCCTTGTATGCTTCTCTAACCCTTTATCCCTGCTCATCCCACATGAGCCTACGGCCTGTACAAGCTGCTAAGAAACATGGCACACTGCTCCATGTCACTGACAAGCAAGATCAGCTCCTAATTCCTTCATCACGGGGCAAATATTAACAGAGAACATTGGATTTCATACTAATAACACCTGATTTTGGTACAATTACAGCATATTCCACAATTATATATACGTGAGCAGGTACGTGCACAGATATGGAGCAGATATAAGTTATATTGGCCTCTTGCTAAAGACAGCTTTTGTGTCTCCCCACATTCACAACAAGATGGCTGCACTAATACGAAATCCACCCAGAGACGGTAAACAACAGCAGTAATGAGACGATACCCAGATGTTTGACTTTCAAATCCCTGGATCTTAAATCCTCATCATCATGTTCCACAATATGACTCCCAAAGTAAACATGGATCATAATGTGACGGCTGCAACGACTGCTTCGTCTTCATTATATTACAACTCTGAAGACTTTATTAAAACATAACTTACGATGCAACCCTGCTGCGCATGTGCCTCGAGAGCTGCCAGATCTGTTCATCTTGATGAATCAATGGCAAAGATGTTTGTGACAGCCATAAAAATAGGCTACATTGTCTTTCTATTTTTCCCCCCTAGTTCTTTCAAGGGACAATTAAACCTTTGTTGTGGCAGAAATGAGTTCCTCATTTTATCAGCAAATGTCTACAAGTAATTAATAGGGCGAAGCTGGCGGCTGTTCCGAGATTGCGGACCTCCAGGGATCCTGAACGCCCCAAACTCATTGTGTATCTTTGGTAGTTTGATAAATTGGCGAAATTGTTGACATTTGTGGTTGTTTTTCATTACAAAAGTGCAATCAACACAGAAAGGTCCTGCATTATCAACTAACGAGAGACGCTGCAGCGCTCACACAACCCTGTCTCCTCAAAGTTAGGTTTCTATAAAACAGATTTGCAAGAGTAAAAAATGGTCAGAGAACATTACATTTCGTTTGTTTTCCAACACAATATCCAATCTTGCAAAACCATATTAGCTATAGGGACTCACATGGGTATGTTTACTCACATTGCCGGGATATTGAAGCGAGAACATTTATTTGCCAGTCTCATAATCAATCATTGTTTATTTAATCCTCTTCTGCTAAACAGTTTTGTAATGGAGGCATTTGGAAGTGTTGTACACTAAACCAAATTTGCTCCTCAAACATCAGCTCGGCTCACATTAAACAATTATGACCTCGTTCAAACTACCATCCCTTCTTCTGTCTTCCTTTTTCAACACATCGGGATGGCGTCCTTACCGTTGAGCAGCAGCACTCCCACTGAGCTCAGCCACACTCTTTGTCCGTGTATTGTGACGAATGGTCGCGTTTTTATTTGGAGGAATGGGCTCTGCTCACGGGGGTGCTCTTCAGTCTGAGCAGCGGTGAAAGTTCCGGCACAGAAACAAATTAGGCGCCCGAGAGCCCTACGTTTCACTGAGATACGGACCATATAGTGATAAAGCTCAGAGATGTCATCGTAAAGCATCGTGGTAAGAAGCTAGAACGAGCGGGAGGTGAAGGTGGAAGTGGAGAAATTACTCAGCACAAGCAGTGACAGCTTCGTGAAGAGAGGGAGGTACAAGCAGCAACAGGGTTATGATATTCATAAGAGTGAGGAAGGTCTTATTATGTTATAAAGACCTTATTGTCTTGGCTCAACTTGATTGATAACTGATGTTGATGATAAACGACATGAGAAGAATCTTTGATATCGATTAGTACACTTAAAACTTTCTTTTTAATGTTTTTGTAGCCTATAAAACATAGCATTAAACAATAAAAAATGGTATTTACATTAGAGGTTTTATACTTCCTGCAACCCTGACATGGTCAATAAGTATTGATAATATATAATTTGGATCAACCGACTACAAAAAAGCAAAATTCATCAGTTATACATTTACTGATCCAGCCGTGCAGAGAGTTTCCTGCTCATATTGCAATACAGTGGAGGCAAAGGGGATTTTAATTGTTATGCCTCAAGCATTTAAATTTACTTAAAACTCATCATCAGCCGCTGGTTGGAACTAGTCGTTGCAACCCAAACCTTAAAAGTTGCAGGTCTTGACTTCTCTTAGGGGAATAGTTACGAGCTTAAAACACAAAAGTGACATATTTTCCTCCTTTTGTTTAATACATTTTGTGAAGACTGAAACAAATCTAATTAGGTGGCATCTGTCTGTAATTGGTTGTGAGCGAGTGAACGATAACCAGTTTAATCTGGAGTATATTCTGTTGAGCAAGTTATGAAGTCAGACAGCCTGTGGCACCTCAGAGAAATCAGCATCTCGCAGCTTTCCAGAAAAAACAAATAAAACACTGCAAGTGTCACTCATAAACAACAGCACAGACATCTGCGTTTTAGTATTTTTCAGTCTGTGAAACACAAGCAGCCACATGAATAGGTCCCGTCTGTGATTTACTGCAGAACTTCAGCCAAAGGAATGACTGCTTTGTCCTAATGTAACAATGGGACTGAGTGATCAGGCAGACAATTCAATTTGACAAAACACAGCCTGTCAAACACAATCCCAAACTGATGTGGTTTTATTGTATGAGCATATTTAAGCTCAAAGCCATGCATACAAAAGCCTGATCCCCATCAAGCCTCGAGACAACCAGCTAGACGAGTGTGTGTCTGGTGTTTTATAGATGACGAAGCTGTAGTCTGTCCTCTCTACGTTAGAAGGTGTGTGAAAGTGAAGGTTGTGTCACTGTATTGGACAAACTATTCCAGTCCTCATTCTAAACCTGCCTGTTTTAAATAGGATGTGTGCTTGGCCTGTGGTAATACTGGTTGCAGCTTTCTGTCTGAAACTGTAAAAGTGACCTGCAGTAAGTGAAGACTTCCACAGAAACCTGCAGCTGCGCCACTGCTGCTGCACAAAGAGCTGTTCACCTGTTTACTCAAAGTTCAGTGAAGCTCGACTCTGAGCACGCAGAACCCACAACTGGAGAACTGTTGTTGTCGTGCGATGTGTGATCGCACAACGTCACTTGATGAGTATCATGTGTCCTAATTGCACCAAATTCAACACTGCACTTCCTTAGGCCCTTAACAATACGCACAAATTGTTCTTGAGATGAATGAGTCAAATACAGACAGACAGACATTATTTTAAATGTTTTCATATAGGACCAGGAGTAGCAGATAATTAATAATTAATTAGCACATAAGCTTGAGACTTGGTATGTCACTTGCTAGATTTTCCACAACACAAAAAGAGTTTTTTGCGGATGAAGCTCCATGCACACTGTAGTGTTAGTCCCCTGCAGTAATACATCAGTATGATTGACACACAATAAACGACGAAATCTGCAGACTGATGTAGAATCTTTCCACACAAAAAATGCCCACAAGTGCGGCTCATACATCTATAGATGAGAGTCTGACAGCATTGTGCTTTGGTGCACTCAGAAAAATATGCTCATCCTCTCAGTCTGGCAGAGTTGAGGTCGTAACCCAATTACTGCGACGTGAGTTGGGGGGTGGCAGTCAGAGTCAGGCGTGCTCGACCAGAGACCTTTGAAACCTGGCTGTCTCTCTGTAACCTGCAGGTCGGCTCAACAACCACAACAAGTCACCCAACTTATTCCTAATGCTGCAGGAGCTTGATCCTCGTGTTATCTCAAAACGCACTGTAAGCCTGCAGAGAACTTACTGTGCACAAAAGTCACTCTTCAGTGTTGTCATACAGAACGTATATAATAACAAAATGGTAACATTTTACTGCACATATAGGTTACTGTACTGTCGGACGTAGTAGCTGTGGTGGGTTGTTTGTGCACTGATAGCTCTAAGCTCTACTAATACCATGAACTTCATTACATTAATATTCAGTGGTAGAGCTATTGTCAATTGTTTTGTCATTCTGATGTGTATTTAATAAAAAAGATACTGTTTGCCGATAGATAAATGCACAAGTGTCAAGTGTGTTCATTGGCAACAATTCTCTCTAATATATAACATTAAATCATCTTTTAAAACTCATAGTTTGTCCTTTTCGCCTTTTCTCTTCTCAGGGGAGTTCATGGAGTTTCTCTCTCGGTTTCAGAAATAAAACAATGTAGGGGCCATTGAATATTCTCTTAAAATCCCTCAGCTGTGATTCCAGATGATCTCCCCAAAGTGATGGGTTAGGGTTATCAATTATGCTGATTTACTATCTTCAGCCGTGAGACCCTAATATGAGGAAGAGACCCAGTTCAAATGTGGTCAGCAGAAAGGACACATATATAAACAAGCATTGCAGCATATACAAAAAAAAAAAAAAAATCAAAAAGCTAGAAAAAGGTGACTAAAATCACAGTTTACAACCACAACACAAGGCATCAACACTCCATGTTCTGTAAACGGTTTATACCTCTGGAGTTTTTTTTCCTGCAAACCACGCAGTTGTGTAGAACAGACCAACTGATTAATTCATCAGAGGCGTCGGAGGGAAATTCCTAACTTTCATTTAGTTTAAACTCGACTTCCATGTGTGAGGCAAATCAAGAGCAGACAAACATAACGTAGTCTTTAGTAGCAGGCACTTGGTCCACAAGGCAATCGCGTTACCATCATTAACACAGATTAACACTAACAACTGACAGCAAACAATAAAAAGATTTTAATGGCTACAGTTGTGCGTCCCTCACATATCACACAGCTCACCGCTACTCATTTCCTCTGTGCGCACATTACACACACACGGACACCCTGCTTCCAAGCAAATCATTTGTCTTGGTCCTCCGCTTTTGTTAATATAGCTATGAAGGTATTTACACTGTGAGATGGGTTTCATTAAATAATCGCTACATCATTTTACACACACTCATGAGAAACTTCTACGCGGCTACATCACACGGCCTGTTTATATTTTCACTCCGCATCACATCTCGTGGGGACGAGCACAGAGTTGGCCTAAAGTAAAAGGATGTGGGGTGCTGTGTTGCCGTAGCAACTGTCTCTCCTGGACTGTGCCTGCATTCATCTGCCTCAGCAGGTTCCCATGGTGCTGACTGTAGTGTAACTGAACTTAGACATGGACGCCCCCGTTGCCATAACATCCTCCTCATTGTCCCGTAACCCACGACGGCGGCGGCGGTGGCAAGGCGCGGCGCAGCACGAGAACGTGGCGAGCAGGGCTTTGCGGAAACGTGTGTTCATGAAGCAGTAAATGATTGGGTTGACGCAGGCCGAGGTGTAGCACAGCAAGTGGATAAAAGCGATCGGGGCACCCGAGAGGGCGTGCGTGGCGGAGATGTCGTCAAAAGCCCGCCACGTGTTGACACAGTACAGGGGCATCCAGCAGATGAAGAAAAGTACAACGATGACCACCAGCATGCGGATGACTCGCTTCTTGGCCTCCAGCTTGGCCTCAGATGTGTTGCTGCGTAGCCGCTCTGCCTTGACCGGGCGGGCCGATGCGACCATGGTGGACATCTCCATTGCGAGTGGCCGCTGGACATTAACGTAGCAGCCGTCTCCATCGTCACTCCCACAAGAAACAGTAGAGGTCAGGCCATTTTTCACATCTGTATGAGCAGAGTGAAAGAGGACAACATTTCTGTGAATTTGGAGCCAGATGAACTGTATCCACATTACTGTAGAGATGGGAGGATCTGTACCTGAAGTATTAATGAAACCAACCGTGAGTCTTATCCATTCTGTGGACACATCACTAAAAACCTTCTTGTATTTTCTCTTTTATCATGTGGTTAAAATTTAAAAGGATTCATCAGTATTTGAGGTGCTTAGCTACTACTTGTACTACAAAAATGCAGTATGTACTACTACTACCTTTGTACATCAAAGTTTAACTGGGCACTCACATGTATACATAATGTGATAACGCTTGAGAGTGGGCGTGTCTGAAGCTTGGCGCTGGTGCGATCATCATGACAACAACCAATCAAAGTTTCCCGCTTGGGACACACAACAACATAACTAATAATCCCCGACCTGATGAACACTAACCAGCTTTGATGTTAGGTAGGACTCTAAATGATTTCATTGGCCAGAGCCTGCACTTCAAAATCTGCTTGACCATGTTCTGATTGGCTGGTGCCTAGCGTGAAACATTACTGAGCCACACAGCCACGATGCAGTCCCACAATGCATGACATCGCCACATTCAGAGTGAATGGGCAGCATCTCTGTTGAACACTCCAATGCACAACACTGTGAGCCATGGTACCGATACTCACTGGCTTCTGTTTCCTGGAACCTTGAGATAACATGTTGTGATGTACTTTTTATATTTATATTTAAATAAACCTTCAAATACATTGAGACTTTATCAGTCCACTTCAGCGGTGTCATACCTTTGGAGCCCAAAGTGAATGATAAAGGACGAGGCTGATTAAGTTACTGAGAGCAGTTCAGAGGAAGGGAGGCTGCAGAGCTCAGTGATTTGCAGATAGAGCGAGAGCTTGGTGTTTATACGAACCGCTTTGTGTTACATGGACACGTATGAGTGGATGGTGCTGTGTGCGCAACATGTTACGAGACTTCTTATTTTAATCGTAAAAACGAATCACTTCCTATCTGTGACGGTACATGCACACATTCCTCAGCTTTATTTTTGAATGAATCATACTGGAGTCCTTTAAAGAGCAGCTGCTCAGCTTAATGGGCCGAAAATTGTCAGGCAATTCTCGGTTGACCCACATTAATTATATATATCAGAGGATACGGGAGGTTATTGATACAAAAATGTTGTAATCCTGCAGCACAAAGCACGCTGAATGCAGTAATAAGAGGCCGAAAGCAAACAAATATAAACAGGAAGTGCAGCTGTACAGGGAGCGTATTCGCTAAATCGTTCCTGGATTAAATAAAACACGTGTTATCCTTTCCCGCCTAATTTCCTGTTTGGTTTTTTTTTTTCCTCCATGCGCTTGTCTCTCAAGCTCTTTTTTTTTAGGCAGCCTATTTCTCTCTCTTAGACCAGACAGATGGTGATGTCCAGGCCAGCAGCAGCCAGCCAATTCCGTCCTCTAATGGAGCCCCAGATAACACACTCCGCGCCACTGTCATCCATCCCGGGCCCACTGTCACATGCCCACAAAAGGTTATGTTCAAATTAACCGGCAAACATCACACTGATTGTGGGGCTAATGAAAATCTGCTGATTAAAATGAAAGTCCTCATCATTAACATAAATCATGCGGGGAAAAAAACAAGAGGAGTTGAATGGGTGGTGTGATGACATTTGTTTGCATTTCAATTGAGACATACAGTAATTTGACTCACTTAACAGTTATATGATTTTGATATAATTAAAGTTAAATAGGCAAAATGAATTGATATGGGACATTTATACTGTTTATTTGTCAAATATCCATCTGATGGGCCCTTTTTAGATAGAAATGTATTTGCACTGCATTCGCTGCTAGGTTTAGAGCAAAATGGACGGAGTTTTCTGAGTTCTTCTTTAAACACTTCCCTTTTTACAATACGCTACATGACTATCTGACATGTGTTGACTACCTCGGCAACACATAATCGGGAAAACTCAGGAACACAGAATACCAGTTTATTACAGTGCTTCAGAGGAAAAAAACGTGTTTCAGAGAAGAGCGGTTCTGTTGTTGCACTCTTTCCGGAAAGGCCTTTAACAAAATAACAGGTCACGTGAACAGCATTGATGAGCTCTTGAACAGTGTTAACTTAGATTTGCAGTGTCTTTTGTCATTTGGGCAGCTAAAGGTCCCTCTGGTTGCTTGTATTTCATGGTTTGGTTATTACACAGAAAGACAAGTTGAAGATTGTCCTTCTCAATGAAACTTGGAAAGTTTAATTTTGGCCCCTCTCTGTTGAAAATACTCTTTGCTTGTCATAGAGTCACTTTATACCTGTTATCTTTTGGGTTGATCATTTCTATTTGAAAAAAAAAAAGGTATGCCCCCAGCTTTGTCGCCTTAGTTCTCCTTTTTTCCCCTGCTCTCTCCGGATAGCTTTGATTACAGGTGACAATGGCAACAGTGATGCTGAAGTTAACCTGTGTAATTATTTACTACTTTTGGCAGCTGTTTTCTGCATCCTTTCCACATGTGGTGTTTCGCCTCACCAGTAGAGTCTTTCTTGTGGCCCATCTCAAACCTGATGCCTCTGTAAAGTTCCCTGGAGATCAGTCCGTAAGCCACAATCATCACCACCCCCGGGATCGCGAACAGCACAAGCAGAAGCAGAATGTACCTAAAAGAGAGACGAGAGATGCAACTGAGCCAATTTTCAGAGAAATTACATCAGCTACATTCACCATACATATCGATTATTTGATATTTTAATCGGAAAGGGTATACTCTTTTAATCATTAGCCCACAACGATGTTTTTATTTATATAGTCAGGGAAACTCTTTCCTCCTGGAGGAAGCAAGATTTTTGGTGTGTGTGATGGCCGCGCCAGCAACCACACACACTGAAACTCTGTAACATGGTGGTAACCTCTCTTGATTCCTAATTTGCTTAGTTTGTTTCTGTTTGCACACGCACCCACTTCATTTATTAAATAACTGGACACATTTTGGTTTCATACAACATACTTTTATTTATTAAATCTTTTCTTCTCTGATAATTAATCAAGTTTTCTTTGAGTTACCAGTTCCTGGGGGTTGCTACTAGAGTCATCTGGCCATTCATCAAAAGGAGGCCCAGCTGCAGCAGACAACCTTAAATGGCTTTGAGCACTAATTGGACTGCACCATGTCTCGTGTAATCATGGGGAGGGACATTATTTCCTTATTTCGATTGTTAGTTGTTAATCTTTGATTATTGTTTGCTATTTATATTTAATTAATTTCCCTTAGTTAATATTATATGGTCTTATACTGGAGTGTTATGTTGTGGCTGTAGTTTGTTTTCAATGTTAGTATGTTTAAGTCTATCCCCCCTTTGTTGTTTTGAGTGGCTTGACCAGCCACATATATGTTCCCCTGTATCAGTTGAGAGGCAGTTTTTTTAGGCTGTTAACTGGTCTCCATCTGTTACTGGAGGCTAGTTTTGATTAATTGACCTTTTTACTGGTTGTGAAATTTATCTTTTTGGCATTTTTGTTAATGGAAACCAGTTTGAAAGACTGGTTGTTCAAAGAAACTATCTGTGGCTCTCTGGTCTTCCTGCTTGGTCCCTGACAGTGTGGTTTAGCTCTGTGAGTCAAATGTAATGGTTAAACATTAGAGGCACAAACAGGGTCTAGTGCTCATGTGTAGATTTACACACCCATAATCACCACTGAAGTCAGATACAACAAAGGCACACACACACACACATACAAAGTCATGATTTTCAGCCGTGCAAAATTACACAAAGATATTCACAGGGTTGACTGAAAACAACCCTGAAGCTTGTTCCATCCTAAGTCCAAAACAAAAACACAGCGAAACATCCGTCTGCTCTGTGCATCTGCCGTTTCCATAAAAACACCCAAAAGAAAGAAGGTAAGAGCTGCTAAAAACAGGCTCCAGGTTCATCTCAGGTTCATTTGACATGAGACGGCACATTGTCCACACAACAAGGTCTGGGACAGTAAATAAGATGGACGACCTGACTGCAAGTTTTATGGTAAGTTGCATTTTATGTGGTGTCGTCGACGTTTAACCGATGAGAAGCTCAGTGAATAAAAGATAAACAGCAACTGGCAATTACAATCTGACAGCGGAATGTCTGCACAATAAATACTTTTACTCTGAATATTTGTACTGCTACTTGCGTCACATTTGAATGCATGACTGCTTGGTCTTTATTATATTTTGTACGATGGACTACTTCTTCCACCACTGTCAGTTTTTATTTAAGATTGTTTCAGCCGATCCTGTTAGGGTGAGGCGGCACAGTGCTATAGCGGTCTGCACTAACAAATCACAGGCAGGAGGTTATGGGGCTTTGAACACTGATTTGACTGGGTCCTGTGTGGGTGGAGTTTAGATGTCCCACTTTGTGCCTGCGTGGGTTTTCTCTGCTTTCCTCCCCCAGTGCAAAGACAAGCAGGTTAGATAAACTGCCGACCTTAAAGTACCCCATGTCTTGTAATGTCAATTAATGAACACAAACCTTAGATAGATGTTGTGTAAGTGCCATTAATGAGTAACTTGGCTCTTCTGTGCTTCTGTTCTACTATTTTAGAAGGACGAAGTTAAATCGGATTTAAAGCTTTAAAGTAACTGACTCAATATTGCAGTCGATGTTCCACAGTGAGCAGCTTTTTTCTGTCAGGGCTCCCACTCTTTGGAACAACCTCCCTGAGGAGATCTGTCTGACAGGATCCATATCCTCTTTTAAATCCCTCTTAATGACCCAAGTGTGCTTTGTCAGGACTGAGACTGGTCTGAATTCACCTTTAACTTATTTTTTTTAACTTTTAAACCTTGCACTAAATAGTACTTTTTCTCACTGACTTTTCGAATCATTTTAGAATGTTTTGTTCTATTTTCTCATATATAACACTGGTATTCTTATATATATATATGCCCAGATGCTGTAGGATCTTTAGACTGTTTATAATTGTTTGTCTTCAACTCTTCAATTTTAACTTGTAAAATTCTCTGCAAAAGTGTTTTGAAAGGTGCTTTATAAAGTATTATTATCCATATTGTTATTTTCCATTGTTTCAGTTAAACACTATCGAACAACACAGAATAGAAACACACACCACTCTCAACCCAAACACTCACCAGGTCTGCTGGGCGATTGGCAGTGGCCACTTGAGGCGACACTGGTGCGCTGTGGTGTTGTCGGGGCGCTGAAAGGTTTCCAGGTGACTGATGATCGGATACGGGATCATGATGATGAAGGCCAGCACCCATGTGGCAGCGATCACCCGATAGGCGTGGGACCGGGTCTGCCACACCCGCGACTTCAAGGGGTTACAGATGGCGCTATAGCGCTCAATTGCTATGGCAACCAGGCTAAACGTGGAGATGCTCACGGATAGGCCTGAAGGATAATAAAAACGGATAATTTAGAAAGTAAATAAACATACGTGTCTGTTCCCAGATGTCTTTTATATTGATGAATGAAAAGTAAAAATACCGCTCAGTGGTCAGAGTTTGGACCAGTAATAAAAAGTAACAAAACATGTTTGTTGATGTGATAACTGAGAACAGAATGTGGTCTTCTGTAGAGACGTGCTTACAGATGAATATAATGTGAGGCGGCAAGGTGGAGATGGTTATCTGGTTATTGTGGTGCAGGAAATCATGTCGGCTTCGGCGACTGATGCAATCTACCGTCTTCCTCCTGACAGGGCGAGACGGGAAATTACTCTTTACCTCTCTTACCATGTCCTCAGCAAGAAAACAAACTGTGTGTGTGTGCGTGCCCGTGCCCGCGTGCCCCTTGGTGCAGTCTGTACCCATAGAGAAGCTGAAGAACAAACACCACTGACGCAAACCAATCAGCCCACAGTGTCTCCCTGGGGTTTATCTTCACCGTCACTCAGTGCATCCTCTTGATCACTCTCCCTGTGCTTTACTTAATCCACCTTTTCTATTCAATTCTCACTTGGCTTTTCTTTCAGCAGCATCACAATGAACACAACCATTCTGGTCTTGTTCTTTTTTACTTGTTTCTATACAATCTATACATTATATTTACTCAATATCAATTATTTGCTGCATTGTATTTATTTTATTGACTTTTTATGTTGATGTTTACTTTTATACCTCCTTACAAATGAGTGTAGAATTTAAAAAGAGACCATACTCTATTTCCTCTGTACTTAATTCCCTCCAATGATCTGGGTTTATTTCTAAGCATTTACTTCTTTACCTCTTTACCCCCTCATCTTGTGGTGGAGATACGTTTACTCAAGTATGGTAAAATGGGACAGGGGGCGATGTTGTACCTTTTCCTCTTCTACATTTGTGTTACAGCTGTTGTTACTTTGCTTTTTTTTCTTCATAAACAACAACTTATCGACTCGTAAAATATGATGCACTTTTGTAGATTCTACGTGGTAGTTAAGTTGTGTTACTTAGCACCAATCATTCAGAGCTTCCAAAAAGTCAATGATTCAATCATATAATATGTATTTTGATACAAAACAAGCAAAAAACTAAAAAGAACATTTTTGATACTGGAAGGGCATTTCGTTGATTCGTTCGATTTGTTCTGTAGTAACAAATAACTTGTATTTTATATTATTGCACTATACTTATACTTAAAGGACTAGTTTAACTTAAGGAACTGTTCTTCATTACTTTTTTTTCTTAGCCCCATGTATGAATAAAGCTTACTTTTAAATAAAGAATTGAAAACACAAACTGAGCACAAGACTGATGCCAGCAAAATATATTTACACGCTAGGGAATTGTAATCAGATTTGTTATGAGATCGACAACATGAGCCTCTTCTTGATTTAGATGTGTAAGAAACCTGAATACCCCCCTGATGATAAATAGGTTGAGACCACTTAGTCACTTAAAATCATTATTAGCTGCAAGAATCCATTCCACTAAGAATCTTAAAAAATCTCCTACAAATGAGAGCTTTCATGATAATGGTCTGTGGATGTAAAGCTAATTAACGGAAATCTATATTTTCTACAATGCAGTAGTGAATAGGTGGTGGGAAAATAGATTGCAGCTTGTTGCAGTGGCTGTTGCACTTCAGGTTAACAAGAGAAATTAATCAATACATGAGCTGTATGGAGTTTTAAGCATCCGCATTTAACACACCAAGCAGGACTGTAACTAGGGTAATTTTATTTTATTATTATTTAATTAGCTGATTCTTTTGTGAAAGATGCCCATGTTTCTCACAGCCCACACTAACATCTTTAGATTGTTTGTGTCAAATTGTTTTGAATCCGAAGACATTGAGTTTACAGTGTTTTAAATGTTGACTTACAGTTACTATAGTGAATGTCAATTAACCAGTTATCTACTAGGATTCTTGTGTTGCTATGGACATACAGGATGGATGTGGATATTAAAATGTGTCATTGAAGATGCTGAGTCATTGCTATGACACAGCTCTGAACAAATATTAATAATAATTTTCTTTTAATGAGCTTTCTTAGCACACATACTGTGAGTATCAACATGTGCGTCACATTCTCTAAGATTTCAAGGCATTTTAACTTGAATTAATCTTCTTTACAATAATCTTCATCCTACATTTACTTTGTAATAATTATTCCAAATCTGCCTTTTCTATTCACTGATACTCCCATTGATAGACACACTTTCTAACCTCCATTAAAGGGCGAGTGACCTCCTGTCGGTAAGAGCTGCACCGCAAAGGACTGAAATATGACTAAGCTGCATAGAGTTCAGTTACGAATGGCATTTCACAGCAAATTCCACTGAAAGAGCTTCTGCTATGAATGGCTCGGGAAACATATTTTCACATTGTGCACATTAAAGAAGATACATATAGTTGTGCTTTGTCAAAGCAAAGCATTTCATATCATCCCTTTCCACAAGTGCACCTCAATCGCTGTTGTGCTCTTCTAAAAACAGCTCAGTTGACTGAAAACATAAAAGACACCAGCCTCAGAAACTGGTTGATAAACCCATTATCACTTTAATATGAATCATTTTGTTAATATACTGACACAATCCTGTGACATGATTTTTTTATTTGGCAAATTTATCAAAAAGGCTCAATGAATCAGCGAATGTCACAACAACATTAGAATAATGTTTGATGATTATCTTGCGGAATTAATAATTAACACTTTAATTAGAGCCGATATTGTTTTTGAAGAGACAATTATAACCTGATAAATGACTAGATAAATCACCATGTTCTGTTAGTTGTCTTTGTTCAATTCAGTTCTTCAAATTTAAAAACAGACCATTAAAGAAAGTAAAAGGAGTAAAAGAAGGTAAAATAACGTGAAAATGATGTTGATTCATCCAGTATCAGTTATCTGGGCTGTGCAGTGACATCACTTCCTATCCAATACATGATCCCCTCCCATTTCCTCTCACCCATGAAGTAGGACACTATCTTGCACATGGCAGCTCCAAAGATGAAGTCCTTGAGGATGCTCGGGATGAGGGTGAAGGGCATGCAGAACACGGCCATCATCAGGTCACTGACGGCGAGTGACAGCAGGAAAGTGTTGGTCACGGTGCGCATGCGCTTGTTGAGCGTCAGCACCACGATGATCAGCAGATTCCCAAACACACTCAGGAAGAAGATGAGCGAGTAGAGCAGGATGCGCAGCGTGTGGTCCTCATCTGGTGCGGAGGGAAACAAACAGCAGGAGAGGGGGTGTTAGAGTGTGAATGTCTTTGTCCTACTGAACCACTTCATCAGTTCGGTTTTACATCACGATCAATACGATCATACTGCGTTTATTGATCTTCACAACCCTGAGCCAACAGTGCTGTGTATAACTACGCCTCACTCCTGTCTCTTTGGGTGCGTTCGATTACTTAGGTAAACAAGTTGTACGAGGTTATTATTGTATGAGGTTGTTCAAGGTTACTTATTCAAGAGTGTGGTCTTTCAGTTTCAGAGCAGGACGTATTGATTTCACGTCCAGTCTTGCAATTCTTTCACTCAAAACCAAAACTGTGCACGTGCACTCAGGTATTTTGTTGCAAAAATGTTCTGTGCTCCAGCTTTAGCTCTTGTGCTCACGCTGCTTTTGTGCACATGCAAAACGTCTGCCCTCATTTTCTGAGTCTGTGAAATAGAGGGGAGTGTATATTTCGATTTTATAGTTACTGGCAACATTGTTCCCAGTACGTATAAAACTAAATTTATACTCTTGATTTTGTCGCATTTTGTTGACCAGCAATCTGCTGGACTCCCGCATGCAGCAAGTCAGTGAGGAGGTGTCGTTGTTTTTCCTCTAAGTGCACAGACAGGAAGCCAGTGTAGTACTAAAGCCATGGAAGGTGTGTTATAGTAATTGCCAGTAACACAACTACAATGAGGGCAGGACAGTTTCATTTGTCAACAATAGTTCTGCCATTCTATTGGTTGAGGGATTCTCCAAGTGGAGAAGAAAAACATTCATGAGCAGAGGAGGCTATTTGAGTGCGACCGCAGGGTTTTGAGTTTGAAAAAAAAAATCTGATGTCAATAAGTCCTGCTTTCAAACTGAAAGATCACACTCACACACTGAAGCTGATGTGGATCGAATTTGAGTGCAAACATTAATATTGTCCACATTCAAAGTAGAGCCGCCTGTCTTCAATACAGAGTAAAATAGAAAGTATTGCAGCCAGCAAGCTCATAGTCTGTGCCTTCAGCCATTTGTGGCTTCACTGGATCATATCCTATAAAGTCCATGTTATCTGCCTCCTCTCCTATCTTCACCTAACCCCCTGCTTAGACACCACACTTTTTACTGGGTGACTGTGCCTGTATCCTGAGGATTAGAGGCACCCATGTGCGCCTCGAACCAATCACACACACACACACACACACACACACACACACACACACACACACACACACACACACACACACAAGCTCAAACTCAATTGACACAGTTGCAGGGGAAGTTGCAACCAGACGCACCTAAGCCTTCATCCTCGGAAAAATACACCAGCAACAGTTCCTCAAAGGCAATGATATTACATCAGCTACACGGATCTGTCGCTATATCTATACGTTATTGTTTTCTCACTCACTGCAGCCTCATTTCACAGAATATCTTCATCTTTACCATTTTCCATCTTGTTTTCTGTTGTTTTGCCTTCAATGGCTTTATTTATCTGCTAATGTCCATTTCCCTCCACTCTTGAATAAAAGTAGAATTATGACAAGACACACAGACACACGGCTACATGACTCATGTCATCATGCAATGATTATTTCAGGGGGGGGGGGAAATCAACGTTTCCGATGTTGCATCCACAGGCCATCTGAATACATTCAAGACTATTCTGAAAAGATCACTGACTGTCACCACCAGAAATGGCTTTGAAAACAATTATCTACACCTTAGCACAACTGACTGGGGTCATTAAATCGGAGCTCCACTCATCTGCCTGCTTGTCTGAAATCATCTCTAGTTCTGGCAAGAAGTGAAAGAGGAAAATCAGCTGCAGGATTTAGAATCTCCTAAACCATATGGACAGACAGCATGTTGCTTGATGGATTTAAAGCTTGTTCCTCCACTCATTCACTCTGAAATGTTTCTATATCACTTGCAGGCTTGGGCCCTGTCTCAATTCACCCCTTAGCCCTACCACTTGGCCCTACTCCTTCATTTTGCGTGTGGCTGTGAAGGGCTAGTGTTGTCCCATTTCTCTATGTGATGAAGGGGTAGTGGGCATCCAACCCTTCAAACACCCCTTCAACCGTAGTGTATCCCGGACCCCCCTAAAAATGAAGGGGTAGACAGAAATTCCCTAATGTTTTATATACAGATAAGGCGAAGTCGACATGGCGACCCCTGTGGGTCAAATGCTCATAAATGTAAGTATGAAATCTTGCTAAATAATCATGAAAAAAGAATATCATATTTTGGAGGGGATGCTCCCAGCGAAGGGCACTTCATATCTAAGGGTAGTGCCAAGGGAGATGAATTGGGGCAGGGCGTAAATACAGCCTCCTGGTTAAAGGACCAGTGGGAAGGGTTTAGTGACATCTAGTGGTGAGGTTGCAGATTACATAGTGCCCTTTACCTCTCTCCTATCATTCCAAGCTTTGGGACAGGCCATTAGTGTTGAATTCAGGCACAGCTTGGTCAACAAAAGTCAGTGAGTAAGTTTGTCTTTCCCCCCCATCTCTCTCAGATACACAGACACTGATGCACATGCAGACTTCCCATCTAATGACATGTGGCTTCACCATCTGTCCACACACTCCTGTGCAAATAAAAAGCTGTAGGCGGTAGGTGATGTTCTACAGACGGAACATCAGGGTTTTCTCCTGGAGAAAGTGTAATATAAATGTGCGGACAGACGATTGGTTAGAGAGGAGAACCAACACTCTCTCCTTTATTACTGTCTCTCGCACTCTTGCCAAATGAAATATGTTACAATGCCTTCTTCCTAATCAAAGCCAATTAGCTTTCCTGTGTGCACACTGACCGTGAGGGAAACACTGATAGCTCCCTCAGCACCATTACGCTTTCCTCCCGGCCAGAACTTTCAATAGCTGCTACAATCCTCATGTGTATAGGGCAGAAACATTTGTATTAATCACACTTTTGCATTTAGTGCTTCACCAGTACGCATAGGCCAATATGTGGGACAGATTCATGTCCCTGCCATATAAATAGAGGTCTCTGTTCCACAGCCTGCACTTGATGGATTCATATGATTCATAAAACTACAAAGCTCAAGAAGACAGTTTAAACTAATAAGCCTTGCAGTTCAGGGTGGAGCAAGATTTTTCTTCTTGACAGAGCTGTACAGTTGGCATGATACACACAGACAGGTCTGCAGTTTACTAATGTTTTTAGCCAACTGGAGGCAGATAAAAAAGTTGTGAACACAATTTAGACATTGACGTATCATCACCTTTCAACTTTTTGTGTTTAACGTGTTGCCTTTTTGCACATTTAGCTGTTATGGATAGCCACATTAGAAGTTGTGTGTCTGGTCATGAGATGAATATAAATCCAATATTCAGTCTCCTTAAGCTCTGTTTGTGGCTCAATAATTAATTGATATGGTAAAATATGTCTGAGAAAGTATAAATATAAATGTGTGAATACAAACCTAATGACAAAGAAAAGCGAATGATTCCCAATACGATACTGTGAGATTATTAAGATCCACGTATAGTCACATTTCTGATATCTGTATGCAGTGTTATAGAATCACAAAATTGCTGTTTTTACACTTTTTGTTTTATGCTAATCAGCTGCTGGTTACAGTGTTATATTTAGCGAGCAGACACAAGAGTGCTCTCCCTCTTCCCCGACTCATTTATACAATTACAACAAAGGTATTTCCCAAAACTTCTAATTATTTCGTTAAACTGGGATGAGGTTCATTATAACAGCAGCTGGTGCAGGGATCAACCCTCAAGCTAATTTTTGACCACAAACTCTGAACCACACTGCAATGAAACGACGGGCTACATGCAAATTTAGAAAGAGGCTTAACTCTATAGTCCACCAATTATTTAGATTGCTATTTCCATTTCAAAGAGCCACACGACAGAAGGGAAGCCTGTAGCACTGGAGGTGTGGGTGGAGTGGGATGTCTGACCACCGGCTCTGGATCACAGCATGTTCCCTGTTTGCCGACCAGACGAACTGAGAACAGCTGAGCAGGTTGTGAGAGGAAAAGTCTCTGATTCAAATTCCAGAGGTTTTCTTCTTCCAATTATCTCAACTAATCGAGGCAGATTGGAGTACGCTGCTTCAATTTATACCTCATTTACATTAAATCCATTTCCTGCACATGCCATCTCTCTAATGTATCTGCATGTCATCAAATGCATAATTACATGCAGTGTTATTTCAAGACTGATCAAGTCCAGTCTGTGAGGTTGGGGTTGGATGGACTGTCTGTCTGATTATAGCTGAGATAAATGTATCTGTTCTCTGTGAAGACATCAGACGCTTTGTTGACCTTAGTGGATGCACAAACTATGTAAGCAACTTTATGTGGATTTTACTTACTTACTCCACCAAGGAGGTTATGTTTTCATGCTTCATGGATTTTATTTTTTTCATTTATTACGTTTGTTTGTTGATTGACTTGTAGGCAAGATTACACAATTGCAACTAAATGGATTTCCATGAAACTTGGTGGGGGTGTAATATGGGAGGGGGATCCAGCAAATGTTTCCCCACTTTCTTAAACATTGCATTTTTCAACATGTTAAACGTTTTTTCCAGGGAATAATTCATGGATCTTGATGAAAAGGCATGTTTGGGGAACTGATATCCATCAGTGTGTGCAGCCTGATTGAATTTAAGGGCCGTGGCGGAGGTATGCACTCTACTGAATGCCATTCTAGTTTTATTATTTTGTTTTAATATATATTTTACCAACAATTTAAAAGCTGGTGAGCAGGTTCCTCAACAGCAAAATTAAAGTAATTCAAGTGAAAAGTTAACTAGAGTGGCAGAGGCTATTATTAGATATGCAGCAAAAATAGTGGATGAATTATTAATGAGGTTCGTATTCTATCCATGAATATTAAGGTTTTCATTTTTTGTTTTTTTCTCACAGTATATCAGACATTATATAGACTATGAATTACACCCCTCCTCCCCTCTCGGTTTAATTCATATGCAGTGTATGTCACTATCTATCCCAGTTGGCCCCTCGTGCCGCTGCAGCTATCAGAGAATAGACAGCTCCGCTCCTATAAGACCAAGGTTTTGGTAAATGTCACGGATATAGTGGCTAATCCAGCATGGTAAATGTCATCTAAATCTTGCCACTAAGCCAAGTGACCCCCTCCCCCCCTCATACAGCCGATGGAGGCGCTGAACGAAAAACAATTTCTGTTGACTGACAACCGGCAGTGGCTCTGGTCAAAGCGGTCGGAATGGAAAAACGACGCAGTGGTTGCTTTGCACGCGGCGCAGGTATGCATTGCATAACACCTCAACCCTCGACAGTCGGAGTGAAACCAGAGTGTGAGATGTGGAGATAGTGACATATACACAAAAAGGAAAGGTGGAGCCCGGAGAGAGGGGCTGGGAGAGTGGGCGGGGAATGAAAAGCAGAAAGCAGGGGAGCTTTTTTTAATGTTTTTGTCTAAATGCCTTTTGTCAGGAATAAAGTGTTTTGTGTTCAGGGACTGAAGATGGTGCTTTGTTCCGCGTGTCGTTTGAAAACCCCTCTTTTGTTTCCATAATCATCATCAGCAAAGTAATGATCGCCCACTGGTGTATGATGAATTGCACTGCAATCAGCCAGCATCCCAGATAACTTAACATGTCATGACTCTACGATGTATCGTTGTTTGCCTGTGTTTTGTGCAGTGACCAAGGTGTGCCTCCTTTAAAGATGCCTGTCTGCAGCAAGGCAGTCAAGCCATGTGCCAGAAAGTGCACACAGCCTGCAGGTCTTTTTTCAAATCAGAGACAACACCTGCGGGTGGATTCAATGTGAAATCACTTTGTGGTTTTCTGCTTGAGCGATTTGTTTCCCCTCAGAGGTTGACAAGGTTTTTCCTCACTTGTGTTTGCTCATGTCAGAGGTCGATGCCAGCATCCACGAATACAATCTCACAGCAGTGACATCTAAATTTTGACATATTTTACAAAACTATGAATGACACACAGGATGCATTTTGCAGCCCTAAAATGATACAATTTAAATCTGCCTTCACATAAAAATGGGGAACGTGCCTCAGAGAGATTGATAGAAGACATCGCAGACATCAAATATGCTGTTTGCAACTTGATGAAGATGTACGTGGCAACAATGGTGCATTCAATGTATGTGTTCTGTATCAAAATATAGACCACTGATTAGAAAAAATATATGATGCGACAGAGTCCATGTTGATATCGGTGCTATTGTGAAACGTTAATGGAATTCTGACTGTGACGCGAGGCAATCTCCTCCGTGGACACAGAGCTGCGGATGGGAAGAATAAGCCGACGTGGCGGAGGAGCAATCGATTTGTGGAGTGACGGAGAGCGTAATGATGGTGACAGCAGCTATGAAGGGTCACACGCGTTCATTTTCTCTCTTTAAATGATGATCTCTGGGTGTGAAGTCCTGTTAGAAGGTGCAAAATAGAGAGAAACAAGGCAGTGAAAAGCCTGAATGGAAAGATATTGTGACGCAGTGTATATGTGCGAAACATAACTCAATAGTGCAGCATTAAAATAGATAAAGCTCCCACTTTGTCTATGTGGCTGTGATAGAGCGTAACAGTGACCTCCCACTTTAAGAACGGATCTAGTTCTCCATTCATTTTCAGAATCAACGTTTTAGAAAATCCTCATGAAACAATTTTGGACTTATGGATAATTTTTTAAGAGTGAATAAACTACACATCCCCTAAACCATTGCAAACGATCCCTTTCCAACAACTTCCAGTATTGACTTTAACCGTGTTTTAGTGATTTTCATCCCGATTTTCATACTTTCTGACGTATCTTGGGATCACTACATCAAATTGTTAAAAATTGCATAATCAAGAAATGAAGTCTCAAGCGAATATATTGTATTCACTTCATTTCCATATGTTATTGCAAAACAGAGTTAGTCATTTGTGTGCACATGTGACACTTTGCCCCTTTGCACTTTGGATTTTGTAACAAATAAAACAAGACCCAGTGCAATGCTGGGTCATTTTTAAAGTTCAAAATTTAATTCAACTACAGACAAAAGTTTAGCAAAAGTTGAATCATTGAACTTGAACCGATCCTGGAATGTAGCCTTTAAATCCGTCCAAAATAATGATAATAATAATAATATCAACTGGATGATACTTTAGATTTTGTTCCCTCACATTGCTTTTGGAAAAATATTTACTTTGTACCCACATTTACGCTAAAACTGCCTCTCTCACTGGTGTGTTAGTAAGAAGAGAAGGTTGTCTTTGTTTTTGGTGCTGAGATGATTTTCTCCGACCATCTTTTGGGTATGGCCAAACATCCTCTTGAGTTGATTGGTGGGTGGAACTGACATTTGAAGGTGAGGGGGTGCTCATGTGCAGGCCTGGGTTAGTGTAAGGGGCTCAAAGACCTGGGTTAGTGCTGGAGTCTGGGGGAGTGGGTTAGTGGTGAGGCCTGGAAGGGCTGGGTTTGTTCTTGGGTTGTTGTTGGAGTAGAACGGCAGACGTGTGACAACTTACTCCAAAATCACTGAGACAAGTTGCCATGAACTGCGATGTTTGCTGATGTTAGCTATATCTTAAAATTCTTCAGCAAAGGTATAACAAGAGACTTTATTCTCCTCTACAAAGTGCAAATTTATAATAGTGAATATTTTTAACGAGAATGAGATTATTACAAAAAAATATCAAGTTAGATTTATTTACTTTTAAGTGTGAAAAATGGTAAATCAGTGCTCACCTCAGTGAAGAGTGTGCCTTGCTTTTCCCAGACAGGATATGACATCAGTCCAAGCAGATGCACAAATCTAGTATTCTACTTTTACGTATCGCCCTCTAGAGGTAAAGATATAAACAATGTGACAAGATGCCCCAGTCTCCCCCAAACTATCAAATCTTAGCCTCAACGGTTGTGGTAAACAATGCCATGGTAACAGCGAGCTCCACCAATCAGAGACGTCACTGTTATACCTGAGGATTTTGGATATTGTAGGACCTCTCCATGACATCACAAATAAAACATGTTTTACTTCAGATATAGCTGATATCATTTTGACTTGGAGCTTCCAAAGCAGCATACGGCATCCTCTCACAATCACGTAGCTGGTGGTAAGTCTACCTTGGATGGTTAAAATCTTATGGATGAAAAATTTGCTTCCAGAACAATGCTGTTGAGCTCTATTCTCACCAAACAAGTGTACTTGTCAGATGTATCCTTGTTTGGTTCGTAAAGTGTGATGTTCTGATTTAGTTCAGGATAATAAGTCATTATCATGCCTGCATGCTACATATCACTCTTCACTGACGTGTGTAGAAGATTTCAGATCCCAGTCGGGATAACAGATGTTGAATGGAATTGTTGAGAACAGTGTTTTTCACAGGTGGGACACTCATGTCTCCCGCTTATTATGTTAACCTGTCAGCTGCCACAATGAAGGTGTTCACACACACACACACACACACACACACACACACACACACACACACACACACACACACACACACACACACACACACACACACACACACACACACACACCTCATCAACTAACAATTATTGGGGATAAAAATAGAAAGTGTTGATTGATAAAGTAGCAGGTCTGGAAAGAACTGAGAGGAAATTGCTGGAGCTATGACGCACTTTAATGTCTCTTTCTTCTCAAGCCAAGTCAGTTTTATTAATATTGCTCAAAATACCCCCTTTTTCAGATGTGTGTGACCTGCGACTGACCCGCGAAAGACTCTGCAGACCCTCGATTTGGATAAATTGCTTGGAAATGCTTTGGTAGAAATAAGCAGCATGAGGCCGCAGTCCAGATATCAAGCCATTAGAATATTTTGTTTTTTTTGTTTTTTTTTATGAATAAATCCCCTGGATTTGATTCCTGACTCTCTCTCTCTCTCTCTCTCTCTCTCTCTCTCTCTCTCTCTCACACACATATATGCACACACACACTAAGCCTTTAGAGAAAGACAGGCTGGCACATCAGCATATAATAACCCAGTGAATTAAAGAAGCCTCAGAGACTTAAATACGTCATTTACAGGGTTTCTTTTTACCATCAGAAGTCCCACAAATTATTCTCTTCAGTAGAAATTTAAATGATAACCATAAAAAAAAAGGGTTTACCCTCATTTAAATTAAGAGCCACGCTGCCATGCTTGTCTGAATGAAACTGAATGGTGGTATTTTTAAAGGGGAGTTCCAGTCAACCTTGCAGTATTGTAGCTTTTCCTCATTTGGATCTCCAGCTGGACACAAGTTAAGTCAGTTCACTTTCTCCACAACGCAGCAGACAGAATATATAAGAAGGAAATGCGGTTGTGTTTGCGCCAAATATGAAGTGATGCGTGTGTTTGCTCACCTCTGTGCCTCACACGCCGAGGTGTGAGGTGTGTGAAGGCGTTGCCGCAGGTGAGGTTCGATGTCTCGAAGCTCCCGTTACCCCGGAGCGTGTCCGCCTGCGCTCCGGCGCACTCGGAGGAAGTGGAGGTCTCGTTTTGCTCGTAAAGATCCATACTTTGGATTCGGAGTTACAGAGAGTTCAAATCACAGCTTCTGTCCAATTTCGTCTGGGTCTCTAGAGGGGTGAAAAATAACGGACTCTGCATCCGTGTCCCATCTCACTTGGCGAGCAGAGTGGAGAAGTGGTAAGTGACTGTCTCCCAGTGCCCAAAACAAAAAAAGAAAAACATTAGTTTATTTATTTCGGATATTTTCTCCGTCAGTACTGGAGATGCGTCTCACTTGGCATCACACGCGTTAATCAAGGATCTGTGCGCACCAGGAGAGAGAGAGGAGGAGGAGCGCGGCGCACTGCTGCGCCTCTGCCAAGTGAAGCGCATGGAGAGAGCGACTGACTGCAGAGGAGAGTGGAGGACTAATGTACTGCTGCTGGTGTGTGTGTGTGTGTGTGTGTGTGTGTGTGTGTGTGTGTGGACATCACTAAAAAAAGACTGTTTTACACACACACACAAACACACACACCATCAGTGCTGAGCAAATAGCTGCTAAACATGTTTAACTGATGCCAAACGCAGAGGACAGGTCTGTGTTGACCTGAACAATTATTAAGAAGTTTATTTATATAAGAAAATAGAATAAAGTATGAAATATATTCTGGCTCTTGACTTGTGAGGCTGTTGCGACCATATCACTGAATCACTGACAATCACCAGTCTCTTTATCATAGATACAATTTGGAAGAAGAAATAATTTAACGCTATGAATTGTTCCAGATTTCCAATGTGACAGGTCTGACACTGTTTCACAATCTGTTTAAAAACTGTGGTTCATTGTGAATAAATCCGACTGATGAGAATTTAAGATTTGAGCTGGAAGATATAAAATAAACACGATTCACTATATGTTCAGACATCGTGGTCATTTTACAGTCTCATTGATTGTTCCACTTTTAGGTCGAAAACATTTGCTGACAAACCTTATTCATTAAAACCTTATTAGAGCTTTGTTCAATAAAAGCGCCTGTTGTGGTTGTAGGTGCTCACTGTCGCCCCCATCTGGTGCATGGGTGCACTTTCTGTCTTTATAAATTGGGTGAGGGATCAATAAGCTCTGTGCTGATGGGAAAGATTCTGGTCTGCATTGTTGTCTCCGTCCTCAGCAAGAGTACAGACATCATCATCTCCTCACTAACGACAAATGGAAGATTCCCCCTTAGTGGGACTAATAAAGGATGATCTTACCTTTTCTTAAGCCATAAGACACCACTTCCTTATTCCTCTAATTACCTACAGTCAATATTGGTTTCTTTTAACCATGAACACAATCAGCCTTGAACAAATAGTTTTTAGTTTTTAGTCATATATGCAAACCATAACTCCAAGGAGGAAAAACTATGTCATCCTGATGTTGGAGGTAGTGGATCAGAAGAAACTAGTATGGGTGATTAAACCACCATCATCCATTCTGCTTCATCGATTGTAATTTAGAACACCGGCACTGGCTTCACAGATTAAATGACTCAATAGAATCAGTTCGTTATCATAATGATATTGATAATTGTAATAAATTGACCTGATCCCATTGTTGGCATTTATAAACATTTAAGCAGTGATTTACTGAGTGTCTGAATATTTTGTAAGTTACTCAAAAGAAAAAAACAAACAAACAAACACTAAGAGGAGACAGCAATAAGTTCATTAATATGCTCTTTGTTCTGATTATTGACAGATCGATTTGATTATAACGTCAGGAGGTTTTTGTCTGAGTTTGTTTGCAGGATTATGCAAAAAAAACGACTCGACCGATTTCCATGAAAGTTTGACGAGGGGTTGGATCCAGGAACCTTTTCACTTTTTGATGATAGAAATCACACGTGTTAAGGGGACCGATATTACGAGTTTGTGTAATTTGGTGCAGATCCTAGTAGAAATGGAAGTGAATTTAAATGTGGTTTCATTGGGGGTCTGTTGGCCCCGTCGAGGAGGTACATGTTTGTGCTCCACTGGGTATCCTTCTAATTTCAAATGGGGTTAAAGAATAGGAGCTAATTTTGCCTCTATAAGAATCTGATTGTTTTGTTTTTCAATAGGATTGTATTTTCTCTTTGATAATAGTTATAACATTAATTACATTTAGCTGAAGCTTTTATCCAAAGCGACTTCCAATAAGTGCATTCAACCATGAGGGTACAAACCAAGAACAGCAAGAATCATGTCAGTACATTAGCTTCAAAAAAGCCAACAAAGTGTTACATGTAAGCGCAACTTGTCTTAGACCATCTTCTTAGCCAAGGTGTAGTTGGAAGAGATGTGTCTTTAGTCTGCGGGGGAAGATGTGTAGACTTTCTGTCCTGACTGCAAACAGTCGTGATTTTGTTGAGTTGCTAGGTGTCTTGCAGTGAGGGAGAGTTAAAATGAAAAAAAATGTCTCTGCTGAGTGTCTGAATAATTGATCTGATCCAAAATGTAATTTTTTGTGGCGGCCATCACTTCATCAAGGATTTACAACTCAAGATCATACGTGTTAGCCGGATTGTCCAGCTGCACCACTGTGCCGCACTGAGCCAAAGAGGACACACAGAAACAATATGTGCTCTGAGCCTGGACAGGTTACACACTTGTTTGTGTCTTCCGCACCACCTGTACATTTGGGAGGTTCAAATTGCTCTGCTTTCTGAGGCATGTTATTGTTGCGGAGAATGCAACGGTTTGGCCTCTGAACGCTCAATTGACTCCCGGCAAATGGCTCCCATTATTTCAAGCAGCCCAGCTCTCATCATTCTCCTGCTCTAATTAGCCGGCTCGGGCAGGTCCTGTCCAGAGCCTCTTAGCCCCTCATAAACAAGCCGTGTGAGGACGCTAATCAACGTGAGGAGAGCGACTAGTGCTCCCTGTTGAGTGCAGTAATCACAAACTGGCATGGCTTGTTGATTACCGATGCTCCACCGCTGATGACGACAGGTTGGAGATAATCACTTGTGGTGTGGCATTTTTGCTCATGCCTGTATCCTCTGGTTGCTACAGCATATTAATACTCTGCTGAAGCAATGGTAAATACACAATGAGATTTTGGTCCAAATAAACAACCGCAGCTCCGCGGGATTCATCAGTCCGGGCAGCCAACGTCACGGAAATACTTTTCTTTCGGCAAACACAGGGCAGTGACAGGGGGTAATGGATAGTGAATGCATCAGTGCTAAGCCGAGCTGAAGGAGATTCCTGTCTCCGGCCTCTGCTCCGGCTGCAGCACCTGGACCCCTGTTATCGATTGTTCAAACATGGCTCTGGAGCTGGAGCGGAGTGTGCGGCTGCAAGGTATGGAGGATGTTTGTGTGGGTTATAATGGAACCAAAACATCAGCAGTCACATGAGACTGGTCTGAGGACACATACACCTGGATCAGAGTGTCTGTGTGTACAAGCGGGGAGGCCGGTGCCCACGAGCCTGCACTGATTCCTCCATTTCCTGCTGGTGTTCATTAGCAGATAGTCACGTTTTTTGCATTTTACCCATGAGTGCTCAGTAAAAAAAAACAGTGATGGTACATTTACTGTACTGTACAATTTGAGTCACAGAACTTGAGCATTTGCATTGTATGCTATCCTCCTTTTTTGAATGGTGCAACAAAGTGTTAACAAAAGAAGCGTAGTCAAGTACTGGGACACATACGCAGCCAAAAGAGAAAATACAAAGACAGGAGACAAAAACAAAAGGGACACAAACAAACTGAGGAACATGCTATAAATTCAACCTGGTGGGTATGAGATGTGAAAACAGAAGGTCTGTGTCTGCAGAGGGATGTGTGTCTGTGTGCAAGGACTAAGATGATGGGGGGTAAGGGTATTAAGTGATGCAAGGTATGTGGGTTTTGTACAAGCTATATGTGCATCAT
Source organism: Hippoglossus hippoglossus (assembly GCF_009819705.1). Taxonomy (NCBI): domain Eukaryota; kingdom Metazoa; phylum Chordata; class Actinopteri; order Pleuronectiformes; family Pleuronectidae; genus Hippoglossus; species Hippoglossus hippoglossus. The sequence continues at coordinate 19,153,110 of NC_047171.1, forward strand.
CACACAAAAAACAAACATACATCTTGCATTAGTGCTTACAAGGCAAATAAAATGTAATATCTAATTTAATATGTTTTCCACTCCAAGGTGCATTGGGGGATCATTTCCAGTGATGACACTACGCTGAAGGGCAAACAACAGCAAGAAATGGGAAATCACAACGGCAAATAGCAAAACACAACGGGGCCACTGTTTGACAATCGTGACGACAATAGATAGCGGCGGCATGTTTGGTAAAGCCCCTAAGTCTCACCCGGTGGATTCAGATTTGAACAGCAGACATATTTTGACCTTGCTTTGATTTTGTCTACTTAATGTCGAAGTTGTTTTCGTTTTGAATTGGAAAGGACTTCAGCTGATGACTGAGGAAAATGTCATCATCTCTGTGTGTGTACATGGAATTACAGAGACTGTGTGAAGGGATGAGACTAGGATCGTCTTCATAGAATTCAGATCGCAATGATTAAACAGAGAAAATGAGCCTCGCCTTGAAGCACATCAGCACAGTGATGAATTAACTTCAGCAGATTTGTTTCTCTTGGCTTTGGTTGAGTGTTTCTCACCTTTGTCCCATGCCGAGGACAGCGGTGTAATAATATGTCTTTTATTACCAAAGGACTCTCCCAGAGCCAAGTAACCATAAAACTGGAGGACTGAGCTACACCTGAGCTCTCCCTGAACTTTGAGAACCTGGTGAAAGTTGCTCTTTTTTTTTTCACCCACTCAAGAACAGAGTAATAAAGAGATTGTTAAGCTCACTTCTGATTCATATTGACATGGAAAACGGTTAAATGGTCTGCATTTACATTACATGTTTCTGCTCTAAACAACCACTCAGTGTGCTTCATACTACGAGTCCCATTCACCCATTTACACATGCACACACACTCACTGATCCATCAGGATACTTTGACATGTGGACACTAAAGGACACTTTGACTTTGACTTCGCAGATTGGACGTTCCAATATGAGGACGAGCTGCTCTGCCTCCTGAGCCACTGCTGTCAAAAAACGTAAATCTTAAAAGAGATGCAAGACTGCGGTGAGGAAAAACTTAAACATATTATGGTCCTAATGTGAAATATATTGGAGTATTGATGGAGAAAAAACTAATTTTTACTTTAGCAAAATTAGAATGACACTCTGCCAATTAAGGCCCAACAGTCCCCTCATGAAAACACATGTAAATTCACTGGATCCAGAATTTTATTTGGATCTGCACCAAATTGCACACACTCATTAATATGAGCCCCCGACATATGTTAGATTTTTTTTCATCAAGGTCCATGAATTATTTTCTTTGGAATCAACGAAAATCATGGAAAACGTTGTATCTACTAAAATGTAATGGGTTCTTTCTTGGCTCATGCCCTAACCCTCCACACAATATCAAGGAAATTGGTTGAGGGAGTTTCGCATAATCCCCCTAACTATCTAACAAACAACAAATGTAAAAAATGTATACAAATACATTATAATATATATCATGAATCTTTTTTGAAGAACTGTAATGTGTGGGTGTGGGGTGATTCTTAAGCTGGATTGTCACTGTAAGTTTGTCTCTTGATTATGTCACAAGTTTTTTTCCTTTCCGTATTTTAGGTGAAACATTTGAATGCAGAGGAAAGTGCACGTGTATGTAAATGAGTAAATGTGCACATGATGCATCCCCTGTCATGTAGTGACTGTGATGTCTGTACTGTAATGCCTCCTGACGGTGCCGATCACCACCTGCGTCATCTACATTTGACCTCCGCTGCTTCGCGCTTCCATCTTTCTCACTGGGGGCAGATTGCACAGCGAAATGAGACATTTACTTACAAAAAGCTCAGTTAAATAACTCATCCTTTAGTCTTACCTTTGGCCTGTCAAAGTCCCTGCAGAGAGGCCGAGTGGGAGGGCGGAGGAGGGAGGAGGCCACGTTGAAGCTACAGGAGATAACAACCAAGCAGTAACAGGTGAGCTCCTCCTTTGGACTGGATCCCCGAGCAGAGACGAGCTGGTGAGCACTTTACCTGCTATGAAAATATGAACTCTCTGATTTCATACTATATACTTTAATATGAGGAGCAAAACTGTATTCAAAGGCCATTTTAAAATTGTTTTTAATTATCCAATGTTGCAGTGGTTCCTAAACTAGTGGTCGTTACATATACAAGTATTGTAAGATATATATGAAGAGTTGTGAAATGCTGAGAGGAGGAAACAAACATTTCACAGTTTTCTGAATTCTTTGCAATTGTTCTTGTAAATGTAAAACCTCTATAAGCCTTTAAACTTTATGTGAACATTCATCTGTGGTGCATTGATGTTATCTCAAGTGTCTGAAGTGCGATCTTGCGAATTGTGACGCACATACCTTAATGTTGGAAAGCTTCTACAGGTATGAATATGGCTGGATTAGGAAACAAATGTGGGTAAATTTATGTGAAGAACATATTTTGTACAACTGTCTGCAAAATTTTGGCACAACCTGATACAGAATTTGACGTTTCTTGATGCAAAATGCACTTGGCAAAATGTTATTTTCTTTTTTGTAACTGATTAAAGGAGAAGATTAAGAAGGGGATAAATGATTTAAGATTCAAGGTTTTGTAAAGAATGACTACTTAGAATGTGGTCAGGCTATTTAGATGTGAAATAAATGTGTCGTTGGCAGTCAGGGTGCAGGCATTTTGTTTAATGATGTATTTGTTTACACTGCTGAGTTAAATTACTGAATGTGTGACTCATTTCACAGGTGATATTTACAAGTAATGCAGTGGATTGGAATTATTATTGTATTGTTTTCTTTGTCAACAGTTTTTTTCCTGGCTCTTGAAATGACATATTAACCCATTATCGTACACAGAGAAACTGGAAGAACTGTACGACACTGACATAACATGCGTTTATTCTGTCAATCAATAGACTCAAACACACACACCTGCCCACCTGCGCACACATACACACACACACATTTCCTTTACGACCCTCTGATATGGAAATAACAGCTTAAAGGGGAGGATTAGAGAGACATTCCTTACTGTTGAATTCAAAGTCCAAGCCGTCTTTTGAAGAGAGTCACCACCACAGTCAGCTGTGCCTGCCTAACCATTAACTGCCACTGCAGTGCTGACAGGGGAGATTAACCGAAGCTATCGGCCCTTCTGCGGCTTCTTTAAGTCCAGGGCTATTCTATGAATATGTTTAAAGGGTGACGGTGGTGACAGGAAATGGGGGGAGACAGAGGACAGATTTCAAAGGTTATAAGTAAATCCAATACTGGCAGCTGCTTCTTTACTGAAGGTTTACATTGTGGAAATTGAGAAGCATATAGCAGTTGTGTCTTGTTTAAATCACAGCCGCAAACCATCAAGACATCTACATGTTGGACCATTTTCAGATTTTATCTCTAAATTGATTCAAACTAATGAGGCAGCATTTGGAGATTAATGTTAAATCTAAAGACACTTTATCAAATTTTATGACAGACATTAGAAGATATAACGTGTGTGTGTGTGTGTGTGTGTGTGTGTGTGTGTGTGTGTGTGTGTGTGTGTGTGTGTGTGTGTGTGTGTGTGTGTGTGTGTGTGTGTGTGTGTGTGTGTGTGTGTGTGTGTGTGTGGTCTTTCCTCCTCGTCAGGACATGGCCGGGTACAAGCCGAAGGTGATTTCTCTAACCAAGAGGCCGGGTCAGACATTTGGCTTCTATCTGAGGCTGGAGCATGGCGAAGAGGGTCACCTGGTTCGCTGTCTGGAAATGGGAGGACCGGCCGAACTGGCAGGCATGAAAGATGGAGACCGCGTTATCCGAGTCAATGGAACATTTACTGATGCACTGTCCCATTCAGTGGTGAGTAGAGGATGTGAAAGTACTGCAGTGCATTAACCAAATCAATAACGACTCCTGGGCAAGGGGAATAAATCCTGTGACAAGCATCTTTCCTCAGACGCTGCTTTGTTTCCCCGGTGCAGGTGGTGGACCTGGTGAGAAACAGTGGAGCCTCTTGCACGTTCCACATCCTGGATGAAGCCTCCTTCAAGCAAGCAAAAGCAGAGGGAGTAAACTTGTCCAAGCCTCAGAGCACGTCGGTCGCCAATGGTGTCGCCAAACGAGCTCCAAATCTCAAACTCTGCTACTTGCTCAAGTCCAGCTCCGAATACGGGTTTTCTCTGCGCACAGTCAAAAGTGAGGTCACAAGGCAGCGTTTGAGAGTCCAACTTAGGAAAACTGCAGATAAAACCAACAGACCCTGAGAAACACACATCCTGACGCAAATGTATTACCCCCTATAGATAATGAAATAGAATCTGAGTGTAAATTTGACTGCAAATTTGCTAAAAATTGCTTAACAACATTTGGTTTTAAATGCAGTTTTTAATACCATTTTTCTTTCAACTGCAAACATGGTGGATCCGTGTAAAAACATATTAATATTGATATGATTTTTTCCATGACATCTTATTAGAAAGTAATGAAACTCAACAATGATGTGTGTGGAGGTATATTTATAGAAAAGAAAGTAATGGCGCTGAAACAGAGATATCATATCATCATGTAAATTAAAAACTGGGGTGAAAATTGGGCAAGATGAAAGTGCCACTTTCACAACCTGGTGACCAAAAGATTATCCTATCTGTAAAATATGAATCTCTATTAATGGTGCTTCATCATAAAGGAAGAGAATTTGATCCATGAACAATATTCATTTTGCTTATTTCATATCTTCTGTAACCTCCCCAGCTGAGCCTGGTTTGTTTATGACGGAGGTGACCCCAGGAAGTGTGGCTGACCGAGCCGGGGTCAAAGCCAACGACCGCCTGTTGGAAGTCAACGGAGAGACCATGGAAGACTCCACACACAACCAAGCTGTGGACAAGATCAGACTGGCAGGTGCCAGCATTATGTTCCTATTGGCTGATGAGGAAACAGACAGGTACTATCAGAGCAAGCATATGAAGATGGAAGCCTGTTTAGCCACGACCAAGTACCTCCCTCACAAGCCACGCATAATCGATATGACCAAAGGACCTGATGGATATGGCTTCATACTCAGGGAGGAGCCCAACCAAACAGGCAAGGCCAATATCAATATGTTCATTTAACCATAACTGGGATTTTCATCAACATTTATCCATAAACTGAAGAGAGGAGGCTTTGTTTTGACTCATTTACACTGTGCAGGACACTTCATCAAGGACATAGAAAGAGGCAGCCCAGCAGAACGATCAGCTCTGAAGGACATGGACAGACTGGTGGCTGTGGACGGAGAGGAGATGGACAGCTGCACGCATCAGCAGGTAGTGGATAAGATCATGCAGAGTGGCAAAGATTGCTGCCTCCTGGTGGTGGACAAAGACACGGATCAAATGTATGGGCAGGTGAGTAAGGATTCCGCTGTCTAATATACTAATATATATCTAATCTAATAGCCTGCAAACAATCATTACTATGTGTAATTACTGTGTGTCACTCACAGGGGAGAGTGTCTCCTATGCTTTTCTGGGAGGAGATGAAGGGTTCCAATTCACCACCCAGTTACACAGAGGCCATCAATTTACCTGCTACCGTCCAACAAGCATCACAAGTCCAGGTGAGGGAAGAGGAGCTCAAGCCAAAACTCTGTAAGATGGAGAGGACCTCAGCTGAGTATGGCTTCCACCTTAAAGGCATCCAAGGAGTTCATGGACAGTGCCTTGAGGTGAGATTTAGAGGAACATCCACTATTTGATCATCACACCTTAAAATCAAAGGGGTAAGGTATAAGTCACACTTTGTTTCAGGTGGAGAAGGGTGGAGCAGCTGACAGGGCAGGTCTGGACGACGGGGACGTTGTGGTGGAGGTGAATGGTGTGAATGTGGAACAGAGTACCCATGAGGAGGTGGTGGAGATTATTCACGACAGTGGCAGCTCTCTGGAGATGCTGGTGGCTAAAAAGAGCGTCTATGACCAGCTCACAGCTAAAGGAGTGACCATCACACGGCTGCTACTTGAGGAAACATCCTATGCTCAAGTTCACAATCAAGAGAGCAAGGAGGAGGCCAGACCTGAAACATCATCTGGTCCAGCAAGAGAGCGGGTGAATGATCCTTTTTTTTATTTTTATGTTTACAGATAAGATTTTTGGATCATGTTCGTGGCTGTTGGGTTGTTTGGTTTGGGAGTCTCTCCACCACTTTGGTCCTATCCAAACAACCATTGAATGCCTCTAGAAAGTTTGGCAACCACCAACAACTGATCAAAGGTTTCACTTGTCAAGTAAAATATCTCAACATCTACCACTCAAATTGGTACAAAATCATTCACAGGCATTCATGGATCCCCAACAATGTATCCTGCTGATTTTAGTTGACTTAACTCTATTGTCACCACAATTTGTGGTTTTGGACGACACCAACTATTTAGACATTCTTGTGGCCTTACAGCTTTGGTGATCCGTTGGCTTTTCATCTGGCACCTTCATTATCAGACCTTAATCCAATTTGTCCAGTATTTTAGTTTTTGACTAAATACTTTCAAAACTAATGAAAAAATCATCAGCCTCAGCTGTACTTTGTGTTCACTGTCAGCTAGCTGATGTTAGCATGCCAGCACACTAAACAAAAATGGGGAACATAGCAAACATCAGGTCATGACTACTGTACATCATGGACTGTAAATAAAGATGGATGACGCATCTCCACTTCTCACACTATTTGGAGCCAAAGTCTGTGTGGTGGCGATCGGGTGCTGAGGCAGTGGTAGCGAGATCCCGCCAATACACTCGTTCGACTAATTGCAAATCAGTCTCAGCCGTCTATAATAACTTTTCACCCCATTTTCACAGCATTAAATCCCTAATTACTACCAAACTTATTGGAAACATGAACACTTGAACACGTCTGATAAGATGTACCTGAAATGACAGACATCTTTGAGAATTATTTGTTTGGGCAATGTCCCGTCTGTTAACAAGGAGGAGGCAGGAATATGACCTTTACTGCAGCCAGCCAACAGGGGGCCTTGGCTTGTTTTGAAGAGCTGACATATCGTCCATCTTTTTATACATTCCATGGTCTACACAACATCAGTATAGCATTTAGCTCCTAGCACCAGACTGCACCTTCAGTATAGCCTACTAGAAATGCCTGTACACCACTGGTCTTTTTTTTCGTAGCCATGTATTTGGTTAATCTTTACTAAGATCTTAAATATAGTTCAACATGTCAATGCCCTTTTATCTTTCTAAGTACCAGGTGATACATACACATTTTCCCAGGTTGAAACTGTTTTTTCTCTTTTAGATCTCATCAGTGTCATCATCTGCATCTCAAGGAAGTTTCGACGAGAGGCTCTGAGACGTCACCTTGAGGACACGTTCCCTGATTGGGCCTTTTTCAATTTAACGTCGATCCATTGTGTTTGTTTTCCTTTAAATCAGCTCTGTGAGCTTCACTTCTTTCAATTAATATCAAAGAAGAGGCAAAGAAAAAGCAGAACAAAGACAATAAAGACTTCCTAAAATTCACTGTCACCTATGCACTGCTACTTTAAATCAAAAAAGAAAAGCTGCATCAGCTGTATGAAAATGGATAAGAACACTAACATGCTCCTGAAAACTGTAGAGTATGGTGGCAATGCACCTTGATGTTGGTGGCCACCCGCCAATAAACCGAACAAAGATGAAAACTGTAGATCTACTTGTTGATGAACCTGTGTGATGATAACTTATATCTCTCTGTGAAAAAAAACTGCTGCTATTATTTAATGATCTCTGAATTAAACACATTTCTCAAATGAATGTAAACGAGTGAAAATGTATACGAACACAAATAAATGAACACGTACCATCTGGATTAAGCTTATTTTGCTTCCTGTTTTTGTTCCAAACTAAATAACTTTTATTTTTGAAGCTCACGAGTGAAGTCATATCTTTCATTGACACCTCAGTGTGAGTGAAGCAGGGATGTGCTGTGAACAGGACAGCTCCAGTGTGTTCAGACTGACTTAAAGATAAATAACATTTTGACCAAAAGAATACAAATTTAAGAGCACACAGAACATTTGCCTTGAGAATAAAATTTCTAATAGAATCATTGTATTGAAAATACTTTTTTAATTCAACAGAGCACACATCCAAAGCTGCTCCAGTAGTTCACCGTCACCTGGATTCAACAACATTCCTGATTCAGGAATAGGCAGTCAAGACAATTATGTCTCGTAAACAAAACAAAGTCTGGATATCCCTATATTCCAGATTAAAATTCGCCCTTTGGGCCGAGAGTCACATTAAAGAGATAGGAGATGCAGTGCAGGAGATCAGAAGGACATGTGTTTCTCTGGTGCCTGTTTGTGAGCAAGATAAAGAAAGAGGATGCTGGACAGGGCGCTGACCAGGAAGATGACGTCAAACCAGCGGTGATAGAAGTTGAACTGCAGCTCTCCGAGAACCTCGGTCACAATGGAGCGATACTCCAGCGGCATGCTCATGCGCATCAGCAGGACAGATGATACGAAGTACATCCCCTATTAGAGTGAGAAACAAGAAATGTTCTGAATTATCAGTTGTTTGTCAGCTCGGAGTTATTGGACAATAAGGACACAAACACACTCACCATTATCTGAGCCAGGACGAGCACGATGACATTGGATGACTTGCTGCTTGATATTGCATAGAAGAACTATAAACAATTAAAACATTAAGTGTTAAAATATATCTCAGGTATACTATCCACAAGATCTATTTAATTAAACATGTACCAAATGATAGACTTTACCTTGGTGAGGGTGATGAGTAGGCCACGTATGGATGTAACGATTATTATTCCCACCAGGATGAAAGAGATGTGTTGAGACCAAAACTTAACCTGTGACAGGCAGAAAGAACATTAGTGTTCAAAGGAAGAGGGAAATAACAGTAGTGAACATAATAACACAATAATATAATAACTTTATTTGTATAGGACATTTCTAAACAAGGTTACAAAGTGCTTCACACAAAAAATCCATAGCAAAATGAGGAATGAACTATAATGAAAGGTATTTAGTTCAGTTCAATTTTAAGAGCCAAATCATAGCATAAACATGTCAAGACCTTCTAATCTATAGAGAAACCCAGCAGTTCCCACAATGAGCAAGCACTTTGGCGACTGTGGAGAGACAAAATCTCCCTCATTAACTGGGAGTAACCTCCAGTAGAACCAGACTCAGTGTGGGCGGCCACCTGCCTCAAACATGCTCTTAGTGTGAGCTGTAAGAATTCAATCAAATAATTTGTCTCGGTGGAAAGAGTTTAGAAGCGATCATAACCAAGATAACTGCAGAGCAATCAGGCAGGGAGATGATAATGGACCGGCGATTATCTTTACAGGAGGTCACACTCTGTTCCTGCAGGTGTGTGTGTGTGTGTGTGTGTGTTTCTTACATCAAACTGGATACCCAAGTAGTTCACTGTAATTTCAATGCCCCTTGTCACTGGATCTGTTTTCCCCACTCGGTCAAACACAATGTTTATTGTGGCCTATGACAGAAAAGATAGAGATTTAAAAAATAAATCATTTTATCTACATCTTTGACAATATAAAAACAGAACAAAAAGTGATTATGTTACTTTGGTAAAGGTCATAGATTATTTATGTCAGTGTTAGAAAAAGAAAAAATGCTTGAAAACCAGTTCTCACCATGAAGATTTTCCAAACACAATAGATGGAAAAGAAATAGCCGAGGAAGTTGAAGTATTTCCCCTGGAATGTCTTCGAGTACTCAATTCGCTCCTAATGATAAGACAAGGTGGTGTTAGCTAATCATTTATCGTACAGACACAAATGAGGTGATAAAAAGGGGTGTGGTGTGCACAGATAAATGTGTGAGTGTGTCTGTAATGGCAGCCAGGGCCTGAGGCGAATGGTTCTTAACAGTGTTATCAGGCAGTGATTTGAGTAACAACCAATGATATGAAAGATATGCAGAGTCTTATTGACTCATTTTTAGAGACCAAAGACCAAACCAGTGAAGAAAATGTTGGACTTAAATTTATTGGATTCACAGTTTCGACACTAATCAAATGAGACAGGATTGCTGCTTTGTGTTTTATGGGTGTGACAGAACTCAATTGTAATCAACACCCGAGGCTTAACAGCTTCAAAACTAGATGTAGCTAAAGGAAGCTGTAAGGTTTTTAAAGAGCTAAAAAAAAAAAATCATTACTCAACATTTTCAGCAGAGTACATAGGTCAGTTATGTCACTTTCTAGCTCTGTAATCTTTTTTTCCCCTTAAGATAGAGATCCTGCTGTTTTGGTATTAAGAAGACCCCTCATTGTAAATGCCTACGTGTGTGTGTGTTACCTTGGTAGCTTGCAGGTCAACAGTCTCCAGAAAGAGTTGCCGACTCAGCTCTTCCAGACCATCGACTTCCTGCTGGATCAGAGAGAGGTCTGGGGGGGAGGTGGTCAAGGCTTGTATCTAATTCAGACTCCTTGTACATAGTTATCTAGTAACAATAAATGAATTGTGACCATGTTTAATGTGAAGTTAAAGGATACTTTCGCTGCCTGTTTGGGTGGAGGTAACACTCTTGATCATGCCCCAAAATCCAGTCTGTTTGTTCTGGTCTTCTCCGCGTTGGTACATCTGCCTCCGCGTCATAGCAATTCTACACACACACACAGTAAAAGCACTTAGAACAATGTGGAGGCACAATTCTTTGAGTCACTTCCTTTACAAAATATATGGATTTGGTTACCGTTTCTTCTTGCTCACAATCATATCCATAGTTTGGAGCAGTCGCCGCTCCAGAGCAAGGATGTCACTGTCTGTTACATTTCTGTCAACATCAAAAAATTAAGCTTGTGTCCAACCACAGATCAAATTTCAGGCATTTAAACAAAAGACATTGATTTCAGGACAAGAGAACCAAAAAATAGCTAAAATGCTAACTTATTTCCGGGGTATAGGACTCTTTCCTCTATTCTGTGTCTCTAACATTTAGAAATCTAGTGCAATACAAATGTACCTTTCAGAGACAAAATAACATGTGATGGTAGTACTATGAAAGTTGTGTGCGATGTTGTGTTCTGTCTTATATATATCTGGACAGAAAAGTTTTGTAAAATGGGACCATTAAAATTAAAGTGCATAATAAATAAGTAATTATTTTGTTTTAAGTCAGTGTCATTTTGTCATTTAAAAAGCAATAATATACCTAATAATAGCCTAAAAGCAATGATCACTTAAACAGCACTAAAAGCAGGATAAATGAATGAGATTAAAATGACATCACGCTAATACAACAGATTGAGCTGTTGAGCCATGACTGATTATAACAATTATTGATGCATAAGCAGACTTGGATAAACAGGCTTTGTGATGCAGCTGTTGATCGTAAAGTCAGAGCTTACCTGAGGAAATAGGACATGTACGTGTAGGGACAGTTTACAGCACCAAACCCAGACAGCAGAGCCATGAGAGTAACGCCGATCACACCAACTCGACTGATGAGCTGCTCGATGGACAGGATGCCTGAACAACAGAGAGAGAACAAGAAAATAGCAAAAACACTGTTCTCACATTATGCATGGCAGACTATTGTCCAGACAGGAGAAGAAGCACATTTACCATGTTTGGGACTGAGGATGGGAAATGGGTCTCCCAACTTCCAGAAGAAATACATGAAGGTAAACCACACCATGCAGGCGAACAGAAGCTTCTGTCTCGCCACTAAACAGACAAAGGGCAAATGGTTTTAAGTTAAAAATCATTCCAACATCATCAGACATATTTTTAAATGACTGTTCTTACGCAGGCGTATGTTGCTGACAACAAAGTATCCGATGTAAAAAGGCACCACGAAGATTAGAACCAGAAGGATCACGTACAGATTCAGTTTCCAGTGGAAATACCTGGAACTGTGGCAAGAACATTGTTTCTGTGTCAAATTCTTCATCGGAGATGATCAGCAGCAAAATAACACAGTCCAACAGAATCCAACAGAAAATGAACTTACCTGGTACTTAAGGCACCTAGAATCTCAAAGATGATGAGCTCAAACATGGTACACGAAAAAGCAAACGTGATGGAGAAAACCACTTGGACGACGTACTGTCGCACCTGTCAGGAAACAGACGAGTCGACACCTCAATGACACGATATCCTGAGGCTGTAGTAGGATTACAATTCTATTTATGTGCTTGTTTCATTATAATTATTGGTATAGTTTGCCCAGACCAGTGGTTTACACATCTAAACAGTGGTTATTAGGAGAAAAAATGATTTGGAATGACACTGTACCTCATAGTCTTTGAAAAGTCTCCGCATGAAAAATAACCAACCAAATCCAAAGAACAGCACCTGCCACGGATTAAATAACAAATACATGAAAGAAGATGAAAACGTGAACATTGGAGGATCACATTTATGAATTAAGAAATTTATTACAGTTTATTACAAAAACTATGTTTTCCTGTCATCAAGCTGACAAGTTTCTAACAACTATTCATGGAATCATTTTCGAAAGCATCATCACTTTACTTTTAGTGGCTGACACTTTTGCACAATTCATGAAACTTGAATTAAAGTAATTCATTGAATTAAATGAAAAGAAACAAACAGATTGGTTTTAATAGACTGATGATGCACATTAGACCTTTTATTCACCTCAGGCATGTTGACATGTCATAGCAGGAAAGTGTGTTAGGGATGTAATAACATTATATAATAACAATAACATTACAGTCCTATAATTCATTGACGATATTTTCACTACTGAGTCATGTCAACATGTCCGTTGAGAGAAGGCTCTTCTGCTGGAGGAAGCTTCAAACATGGTGAACTCAGAGATGGCAACTCATTCTGCTAAAGGACAACAAACAGCTAGCTACCCAGCATCTATCAAACCAGTGCACTTTACCTGTGAGGTGAACATGATGACGGAGTCCACCACGAACGACATGATGTCTGTCAAAACCACTCCGCCTTTAGTCCGTTAAAAGGTCGCTGCACGGATGAAACAGGGACGAGGACACTTTCACTTCATGTTGATGTGAACACACAGTTACATTAAAGAAGCTTTAAGCGCTTTTCTTTTCGTCATTTTAGCTCATTTGTTGTTCAGCTGTCAAGTTTCATGTTGCTGCGTCACCGACGTGCGTCCAACTAACACACTTCCGTCGCAAAACTGTGACGTCACATACGAAAACCTTCAAATACACAAAATAAAATCAAACACATTTTAAAATGATTAGCAAAAATTCTAAATTTAATTCTGATTCGAATAAAATCGTAAACTTAACAACTCGATGTCTTTATTTGATGCTGCAGGGATGTCTGCAGTATTATTGTAATTACCATAATAGCCTACAGAGGTCGACAAAGCAGAAAAACTGCAGCTGCTACTTTTTATATTATTACATTATATTATAAATTATATGTTTTGTATCTAAGATACATAATCAATATATGTATCGTGGATGCTGAATCATAGATTTTATGAGTTTTTCATGTCAGTTATGATGTGTTTGTCTCACAATCTCTCTACTATAACTAGAGAACTTATCTTTTAATATTTGAATATTTTATCCCACCTACAGCAAACACTACTACGGCACCTGATTCTTACATCCTGCAGGATATTGCAGGATTTGACTACTTCTAATGAAATGTTTGCTTCAGAGGTATTTCCTCCAAGCAACAACTAGCACACAAATAAACATTGAGGTCTAAATAATGCACCAACAGGGGGATAAAAAGAAGTTTGCATCCCTGTCAATCCACCTCATCTTTTCAAAACGATTTAAAATACAACATTTTAATTAAAAAACATTCCAAAACATTCTCCCTATGTTATATTTTACACTGAAAAACCTACTGTGATCTGTGCATTGGAACTGTGCAATAGTTAAAAATGTGTGTATATATATATATATATTTATATATATAGTCACTGTGGAGTGTGCAATCTGCTGACTATAGCACTTCATATTTATGTGTGTTGTGTGTGTGCTCTAATCTTTATTTGGTTCGCCTTAACTTTGTAACATAATATGTGTAAAATGTGCTCTTTTGAACTTTTATTCCTATTCTATTCTATTCTATTCTATTTTGGAATCATACACTGATATATCTCCATTGCTTCCACCATGTAATGTGCACTGAGTGACAAAAGAAGGCGCTGTGAGCCTCAGACATGAGCTGCTCCACATCCAGTGGGGAGAAGTGTGGAGCTGCCGCCGGCTGGTGTTCATTGTGCTGCGGGTGGGCAGAATAGAAAACACACGGATGAGTAAAAATAGTTATTTGAACGGGGCTTGTTCTGGAGTGATGTTTCAGGAGACTGCTGGGTCGTAGGGATGGACTGGATGTGGCAGAAGTAGAACATTTCCTGCTGCTGGATTTAAACATTTGTCCCAGGACACAAGTAGGGGTGAGTGTCTCCTTATTATGAGTTTATTATCAGGCGAGGAAAAGACAGAATGTATGAGATGATTCAGTTTTTCTCATGTCATCAACAAATTTAAGTTTTATCTAGTTTCTGTTGATCTTTAGTGAGTTATTGGCTATAACAAGTTTGTATTTTATTTTTATTTGTAATTTAATTGCAAGTCATTGTGTTAGACCTGAATTCACCCTGTATTCCATTAAGTCTGTGATGTGGCAGATGTGTTTAACCAGCTTGTGTATTATACTGATCACATCTGTCTAATCTGAAAATATGTGTTGTATAACAAAGGACAATATGTTTGCACTTAGTAGTTTTCTGAATGCTTTAATATGATAAAACATGTTGGAAGCATCTGAGTGACGACAGGAGCTCATCTGACTCTGGGTGAAGGGAAAATGAGGATGTGGCTCAACTCAGCCTCTCAGTATCACTGCTAGATCAACAGGTGTGTAAACTATATCAGAGTTTGAGTTGGTCTGATGAATGAAAACTGATTCTCCACATCAGAGTACCATTCTTCCATCTCCAAGCAATGAAGAAGATGGTGATCCAGGCTTCCTGTAGGAAAGGTCTGCAGGTGTGTTTACTCCTGCTGCTGGTGGGACGACTGCAGGGTGAGTACCAGGCTGAGTCAAATGTCAAATGAAGACCGACAAATCAAACTGGAGTATTGTTTTATGTACAGTATGTAATTGACCTTAGGGTGGATGTATCAGGCAGGGTCACAGCACCAGAGCGTCTGGAGGCTCCGGTGGAGAAGCCCTTCACTCTGACCTGCAGTGTCTCGAGGGAGCGGGGTGAATCCCTGAGGCAAGTGCGCTGGCTGGACGTCCAGAACCAGACCCTGCTGAGCTACCAGCCCGGCCAGAGAGACAGCGTGAGTGGACAGCAGCACGTGGAGCTCGCCTCCTCCCCAAAGGACACCTCGGCCATCACCATCCGCAGGGTGGGCTTCCGCGACGAAGGCTGCTACACCTGCATCTTTGACATGCATCCCTCGGGTTCAAAGCAGGGTCAGACCTGCCTCACTGTCACCTGTAAGTAAAACCATTAATGGCTTTAATTTTAATGATTAAAAAGCAGTTTGGCAAATTGAAAAACACCCATATGTTAGTGTTTAGATAATATATATTCAATCTGAGAATCCATAGGAGCAGTAAAAAATGGCATTATAGATCATTGTTATCTAGGTGGAGGAAAACACTTCTTTGTTGCGCCGACTCCTGAGATTAAGAGATTCTCTTGCAAATCTTTAACATTATTAAATGTAAACAAATGATTGCTATGTAATGGAATTGATTGTTTACACAACTGCTAAGGCCCAACAGTCCCCTCATGAAAACACATGTCAATTTATGAGATCTTTATTTTTATTTAGTTCTGCACCAAATTGCACACAACTGTGCCTGGTTTCTTTCATCAGGACCTGTGAATTATTCTCTGAGAAAGCTGTGAAAATGTTGAAAAACGTCATAATAAAGAAAGCGAAAAGAAAATTCTAGATCTGCCCCTTGATCCTGGATTTGCACCAAAATGTAATGGGTTCTTCCCGGACCCATAGACCAATCCTTCAGTTTCATGGAAATATGTCTTGTAATTTTTTGCATAATCCTGCTCACTTAAAAACAGACAGTTCCTTCTTTCTAAAACAAATGAACATTTAATGAAAGATGAGTTTTCAGATTATGGTTCAAGGAAAGGAAGCGACTGAGGTTGAGTAACGATCCTAGTGACAAACTAATTGGAGTCCCGTTATCTGTTGTTTTGAGTTTGATTTGTTAGAGAAAGCTACCAGCTAGGAGCCATTAGTGAGCAATCACATGGTCCAACAGATTCTTACTTGACAATAATTAAATGACTGAATTCAATTCACCTTTTTATGCTCGTGTTTTTGTTTGGCTTAACCTGGATGAACTCTTGGATACCCGCCTTTTGCCCCTCTCCCCAACAAAACTAAACAAAAAGCAATAGACTCCAGGGATAGTTACTCCTCCCTACAAGACAATTATCAATCTGCCGTGGGGATTTACTGAGAAAATATGTGCATACAGATGTCCTTAACCACTCCTAACCTCTGAAAACAAGTTGATGAGCCTGTGGAGGCTCAGCCAGTAATGTTAATAAAGAGCTGGAGCACAGGGAGAGGGAGGTCTCACTAACCAGAAACAGCTGCTGCAGATTCCACTGACTGGTTTATGTCTGGGTGCCTCATATTTCTGAATATTAACATTGTCCTGTTCTTCACCCTCTGTCTCCCTGTTGCCTCCCCCCATCCATCACTGGACGGTGGCCCTTTGCTTCACTCCCAGCACAAGTCACCGTCGGCGGCAACAAGACGGCGGTGAGCGGCAAGAAGGCGTCCCTCTCCTGCTCCTACGGTTTGCCTGAGAAGGTGCAGCAGATCTCGTGGAGATACACTCCTGCACAAGGAGAGTCCGCAGACGTGGCCTCCTTTGCAAAGCGCAGCGACCCCATGATTGAGCCACCGTACCAGGGGAGGGTCTGGCTCAGTGCCTCGCTGTCCGACAGCCAGCTCACCATCCAGCCCGTCTCTATCCAGGACGAGGGCTGCTACACCTGCCTGTACAACACAGATCCTGACAAACCAAAGAGCTCCACAGTTTGCCTCTCCACCTATGGTAAAAACATTGTGTCCCCAAACAGACATCACTGATTTTATATATGATAAGATCCATATGGAAACACAGTGGTTGTTCAAAACTAGAGCTGCCCTTGAGGAGCAGGTTATGTACTGGGCATAGAGCCATGCACCATATGTTTAGACTTTTTCAATACTTTCTTTATACAAGGTTTGCTGTTAGTTACTGTTATCATTCTTCCTGCTCAGACACAAAAAGCTGCCCAAAAACAAAAAAGCGTATTTAGGAAATTATGTTTTCCTTGTTCTTGCTATCAGTCAGAGAAGAAGATTGATACAGTTTTATATCTCCTGAGTAAATATGAATGTTCGGAACATCACTTTTCATTTCCAACATGGTCGTACAACACATCTCACAAACTATACTGAGGAATCACTTTGTCTGGGAAACATAAATCTGTAACAAATATCTGTCTATCAAAGTGATAGTTTACTCTAGAGTAACAGAGTGACCCACACCTCCAGCCTTTAAAGCAAATTCTGTGAAAACAGCTAAAACTCAGACTTTCAGAGCAGAAAAATATATTTGTTACCTGCTTTGTAATTACTCCAGTCATGAGTCTTACACTGGTTTGTGTCACTTTTGGTTGAGCCTCAGTGGGAGAATTTATCTGATTTGCCTGATTCTATCAATAACTTGAAGGGCACAAACCTCCACCACATGTATTGAGATCAGACATGTTTCATTAAACTAAATATCCATTCCTGGATATAGTTAAAAGGAATATTTGTTACCGTACATATCAGTAACTGCATTATTTGCTTCGCCAAGGATTTTTTTTTTTCATCTGCACTTGTTTGTTTGTTCGTTAGCAGGATAACGCAAAAACTGCAAGCGGGATTCCACAAAACTTGGGATAAGGATGCAATATGGGTCAAGGAAGAGCAACATAAAATTGTGGTGCGGCTCCAGATAAGGAGGCGGATTGATTTGAACTGATTTCCCAGGGAATAATTCATGGATCTTGAAGAAAACAGTCAGGCACATTCAGGGAACTGATATCATGTCTGATATCTTTGCTGGTGGTGAGTGCACCGCCATCATCTTTTAACAGTACAGAAAGAGGGGGGGGGAAACTGGATCCACCCCTTAATCAAATCTGCTACACAGTTAATTGGTTCTTCCTTGGCCCCTTCCCCACGCCTCCACCAAGTTTCAAGAAAATCCGTTTTGTAGTTTTTGCGTGATTCTGCTAAAAGTCAGACAAACACACAAACAAATATGAAATTGTTGGCAGAGGGAATAGTTTTTTCTTTGCGTTTTTCAGATGGACATTCATGCTTGGTAGCAGCGAGTGTCCTACAGTAGATGCAGCAGCCGCCTATAGACCGGCTCCTGTGGCAGAAATAACAGGAGGAGACGTAACCCCTCGGACTTAGACAGGAATGTTGATCTTTCCTTCGTTCTGATTGTAGCCGCTGAATGTTTTCATGATACAGCAGCAAAGCTGAGCTGTCGGGTGATTTGTTAACACAAACACAGAGCGGTGTGTGTGTCCATGTGAAGAATAGGCCATTGGAAAAAGAATGATGGAGGCAGGGAGCGAGCTCCTGATGCATGACTGTGACAGTGTTTGGAGCAGACACTGATTCCCTCTGTGCGTTGTCTCGCTCTCTTTCTGCTCACTGGCGTTCCCACTTTTTCTGTCCCGCTCCCGTTCTCTCGCAGTTATCTCAACAAACAGACGGGCTTTTGTTTGAGATGTGAACTGTACAGTAGCCTACAGTAGGTGTCTCTAATAGCGAGCCTCCATTAGCATTAATGTTTTTTTTTCTTCTTGCAGCTCATTGCTCTTCCACCCTCATCCCACTCTGGATGATGTAATTCCCTCCCTCCCACACACACACACACACACACACACACACACACACACACACACACACACACACACACACACACACACACACACACACACACACACACACACACACACACAATTCTTGTTATTTACTAAGACAGGTGACTGCGTGACCCCAGATCGTGTGTGTGTGTAAATCCATGAGAGTGTATGCAGTTTGATATCTGTGTACCTGCTTTCCAAGGAAACAATGTTAATCTTTTGGAGAGATTGTAAAAATAATATTGGATTCATGTAAAGATTTATTCAGGTGGTTGCAATCTTCAACCTCACCACTAGATGCCACTAAATCCTTCACACTGGTCGTTTGATATACATTTTTGTTTAATTCCTTTGTGATTCCACTTTAAGAGTAACACTTAGTGAAAGTTCAGTTGAAGTTGTAACGTAGAACATTTATACATTTTATATGATATAATAGCAGCACAGATTGTTATAAATCCAGTGTTCGAATAAAGAAAAGCTTCTGTTTAGAAAAAACTGTGGAATGTAACTCAGCGCTGTAACTCTTATCTCCTTCATCGGGGACTGTGGTTTGGATTGTTATCGGCATTTTTTTCTGTTGTGCATTCACCCAACCCAAAATTTGACACTGCTCCAGACTGATGGCGGAAGAAGCTCATTACTTAGAAACTGTGAGAAGAAGAAGAAGATGAAACTACGAGAGCCAAATATATGTGGCTGCACGTGTTCTTGCCAACAGAAATGTTCTCTGTTCCAGTGTATCACATTCCTCGCTCACCCCAGAGAACAGAAAATTGAAAACAGCCTCAGATTTACTTATGGATCTTAAGTGTGCGGGAACTCACATACCGTAACTGATCCAGGGGCTTCAAGGTCTTTCCCAGGTATCAACTTAGCAATTTACCCAAAGACACTTTCCAAATACACAAACACAAACCGTACTGCAATCTGAATTTGTAAATTAAACCAATATGTCCACCCCTGACCGCATATTAAAACCTTTGTTCTACATCTGTGCTATATGTGCACCAAGATGATAGTTGTACTCCTTTCTGTTCATTTCCCACAGTGCTACCCAAACCCCAGGTGAGCTACAAGACCACCTCTCCAGGTGTGATCGAGGCCAACTGCACCAGCGTGTCGCGTCCCCCGGCAGAGATCGTGTGGAACGTGGAGCGAGATAACCGCACCATGGGCCCCCCTGTGACCACGCAGCTTCCGCAGGCCGACGGGACCACTCTGGTCATCAGTACGCTGACTGTGAAGTCAGGGCTGCTGAAAGACGTGTCCGTCAAGTGCCTGGTGCACCACAAAGGCCTGGAGTCGCCGATCGCTGTTTCCATGAACACTAAAAGTGAGTTGGTGGCGGTAAAGTGTCAGTTGTGGCATTGCATCTTCTTTTGTGCAGGCGTCAACATAACTTTCTACACATCATGGTTACCTACCTTAAATAAGGACCACTAGTAAACCAGAATTCCACTAAGAAAACTCAAAAACACAGTTTGTGAGTTCATGTGAAAATTCACTTGAATGCCATTTAAAGTCGGAATAACAACTCAGAAAGTCTGTGAAAATGTTGATGCAAGAGTTGTTGGACGTCATCTCCTATAAACAAATTTAAATCATTTTATAATCAGCTCTTAATAGTAGCTTTTGATATAAATTTGTCAAATTCTATATTGTTGTCCCTGGCCCACATTCACCTAACACATTTTCGGCGTAAGGTCTAATACAGTGTTTGCCATATTTTTACTTTCTCTGTAAGCTCTGGATGCAGCCCTCCATTTCTCTCTCTGTTTCTTTTTCTCTCTCTCTCTGTCAACTCACTTGACTTGGCATATGGAATCTCTCCCTGCTGTTTATTTCTCTCGTAGCTGAAAAAGATATGTAATGTCATGCCATAAACCAATAGGTTATTTTGGACTAATGATAGATGAACATTTTAATGCAAATATGCATTTCGTCCAGTAATGAAAAACACATAAGAGCAATATGTACTTCATGTTGCTTTATTTGTAGTTTTCATTTTTAAAATGTTTTAACATACCTTTCTCTTCTCCGAGCAAGGTTCTCCGCTCTTGCTACAGGGTCAGAATTAACACGCTGCATATGGCGAGCGGTTTTTATTTTGCTTGGAAGTGGCATCTGGTAAAATAAATTTAAACAGTTATAAATAAATAAACACATAAATAAATAATAAATTCATAATAACCGAGATAAAATTACATGTTACATTTTTGGGGTGGTATTTATTCATGATATTGTACAAAAATTTAACATAAACCGTTGTTTCTGAAATATTAGAAAAAAATACTCTAATTGCGTAGAAATATTTTCCAAATAATACTCAAATAAAGTACTTTGTGTATATAAATCATTAATTGAATATAACAAATCTAGGACATATATCTATCATGTAAAACACTCTGCAATGGTCGCACCACATTTGGTCGCACCACATGATATTTTCTAGTTCAGTCAAAATTTACAGCCACAGCATTGGCCACCTAAGGAAAACAAACTAGGTCAGCACAAAATGTCACTATGCAATTTATAATCAAAACATATATTTTGAGAAATAACTTAAAATTCATAGTTTTTTTGAGGTCATACCACATGATGTCCAAATGTGGCAACTACATACCAGCTGTGAAAAAGGTTCTTTTTTTCCAAATTTGAGAGAGAGTTACAAACCTGTTGCTGCTTCCATGGGTCCTTGGCAAAATGGTTTATGATGCAACTTCCTGTCTTTGAATGGATTTCAACATCAAAGTCCCAAATTGGTCATTTCTTGATGGTCGCACCACATGATATTTCATAAAATGGACATCATCGGACAAAGTTTGTTTGTATACTATGATGGAAATATAAATGCAAATGCTTTGCAATTTTGTACAGGACTACAAAAGACTTTGGAAATCATGCCAAATATGGCAGAAAATAAATTTGAATAGATTTTGAGTAATTTCAAAGAAGTTTTCACAACAGCAGTCATGGCCGGACGGTCGCACCACATGATATTTTGACACTTTAAAAAACAGAAACATTGAAATAACTAATGGTTTTTGGAAATTTAAAGTGTGTACATATACGTATAGAGGTACTACATATATATGGTATTTCTTTATGTATTTAAACCTTTTTTTAACAGAAGAAAATGCAGTCGGACAGAAAATATAGGCGTCACGTCAATGACCCATATATATCATGTACAAATATATAATCTATATAAATATATAAATAAATCAAACGGAAATAGAAGAGGGATTTAATCAGGGATGGTACATCTAAAGAAATGATTATCCAGACCAGTGCAGGCCGCACACACACACACACACACACACACACACACACACACACACACATCTATTCAGTGTTTTATAACCTTGATCTTAATTCCATGATGTCTTATTTTACTTTCTTTCTCTTCTTCCAGTTGGAACAGCTCTCACCATCCTGATCTCAGTCACCACAGTAGCAGCTCTGTTGGTCATGTCCCTCTGCTTCTGCCTTTGGAAGTGTTTCCTGCGCAAAGAAGGTGAGTGAGTGTGTGTGACGACAAATCATTGCCTTGTGTCGAGGTTTCAACCGAGCACCGGAAGCAGTGTCATACTCCCACACACCTGAGCAGATGTATCTACATGCTATTGGTCATTTAATACATTGAAACAGCAGTCTGTGTTTATTCATGTGGTGGCAATGTTTCCAAGAATGTGCAGCAGTAAACTCTAGAGGAGTGATACCGTGCCTTTCTTGATAACGTTTTTTTTTCCTGGCTTACACAAGAAAGTATTAGAAAGTTGATAAAATGTCGTATTTAGGACTTGCTCGCTATTTTAGATTTTGACAAACTGCACAGATGCAGATGGAGCAATGGACCATTGGGTTGAGGAGCATCACAAACTATAATCACTGGTTGTGATATCAAAAGCCAGAAGGTGAAGACTTTCCTGTTTCAATTAGATTTTAAAGGGGACATAGCATGCAAATTCCACTTTGTTAGTGCTTCTACAGGTTAATGTGGGTATCTGGCATGTCTACCAACCCAAAAACACTCACGCGTTTTGTTATAGTTCCTCTAAGTCAGAAACGTCATGCTTGAGCGACTCGATTGCGCTTCCTGTGTACTGTGTCGTAACAAGGAACTGGAAGTCTCCCTACATGGTCTTGGCCCACCCCCCACCTCATCCCCCCCGTCCCCCCACACTCGCTACGCCGGGTTTACACCGGAGGCAGCGAGACTGCGAGGCAGCGCAGCGCCGTTCCCAAGCTGTTCACACAGGACGAGCATTTCTCCGCTGGTCAGCCCGCGATTCACTCACATGTGGCATTTGTCTGGATCGTTGGGACTGGGAGGCTGCAGCAGCTGCTCGGGAGCGACCGCTCGCTCTCCCATGCGTGAGCTGGAATTTGTGTCAGCGCCACACAGCCAGCAGTGTGGAAGACTTCCGCAGTGTTCAGCGCTACTGTAACCCCCGAACCCCGACATTCAACGGGTACAACAACAAGCGGAGAAAGCAGAATCGCGGGCTGACCTTATATATACAGTCTATGGGGCTGACCAGCGCGGAGAAATGCTCGTCCTGTGTGAACAGCCAGGCGGCTGCGCGCTTGACAACGGCGCTGCGCTGCCTCGCAGCGGTCTTCCACACTGCCAGCTGTGTGGAAGACTTCCGCAGTGTTCACCTCTACTGTACGCCGGGTTACAGTAGTTACGCCGGGCTACAGTAGTTACGCCGGGGTACACCGGACGCGGAAGCGCCGCTGCGAGGCAGCGCAGCGGCGTTCTCCAGCACGCAGCCGCCTGGCTGTTCACACGGGACGAGCATTTCTCCGCTGGTCAGCCCCATAGACTGTATATATAAGGTCAGCCCGCGATTCTGCTTTCTCCGCTTGTTGTTGTACCCGTTGAATGTCGGGGTTCGGGGGTAAATGATGGTCTTCATAGCCCCCCCCACCTCTCTTTCTCTCTCTGTCTGTCTGCTTGTGTGCTTGTAGTGGATGGGCAGAGGGGGACATTTAATTATGTGATTGGGAAAATTAAAACTCCAGGACAACAGAAGGGGAATACAAAGTATGGGATGCATATTTGATAATTTATATCATATAAAATATGTAATTTATATCGTTTAAAATCATGGGGGGAGAGGAGGGAGGGGGGAGCTGGCTCATTAGCATTTAAAGGAACAGGCACTCAAAACAGGTCACTCTGTGGAGGGCTGTTTTATACAGGGTAAAAAGGGTGCTGTTTTAAATGATCCTTGTGGTATTTTGACCAAAGTATGTTACAGACATTTCATTAAGACCCCAAGGAACCATATCAACTTGTGGTAAAATGGGCATGCTATGTCCCCTTTAAGATTTTGTGAAATGATCACAGTATAGACACAACTCCCTTACATGCTGATTTTGTGAACAGTCAGTTGTATTAGCATGTGCTAAACTTAAAGCTGCACGAATCCTGTTTTTGTTGTTTTTTGGATCCTATGGCTGCATGTGTGAGTTGAAAAGAAGAAGAGTGAGGAGCCCACAGAATATGATCTGACTTTGCAGTTACCTATGACAGCGATGTCAAAATCCTGTTTCTACCTGCTCTCAATCTGCACTTTTCTCACAGTCAGTCACTGCTCTCTGTCCGTGCTCAAAGAAAATAAAGAAAACGGTGCCTCAGCTGAGCAGACGACTGAAACACGATCTGGAGGGATGAAGTCTGGTGCGCACTGGGAAAGTTATGTGTGAAAGTAAAATAAAGCGGGAAATGAAGGGTGTTTGCTTTTATAGCTTTGTGGCAGAGAAGAACTGATGCTCCTCATGCAGTGCTTTTCCTCCCAGTGGCTCATGTACACGAGGTCTGCAGTGGGAACATGCTCCCACTGCCACAGCCTCGTCTAACTGAACGTTGTTCAAAACTATACATGCGTGCTCCAGAACTCATCGCTTCAGATCATGTGTTGTACAAGTTCATACAGCAGAAGTTTCACATCATTCACTTGTGATAAATCAATATGTCAATGAAAATCTAGGATACCTAACCCCTGTCGGGATATTTGGGTTGGAGCCACGTTGGCGGGGCTAGAATACTAGAATTACTTACACTGCACATGTCAGTAATCGGGTAAAACAATAATGATAACCATGTGTGTCATGAACAGATACATGTGGTCCTATATTTTAGATTTATATATATATATGTAATGTCTCGTTATTAGTTTCTTAACAAGCAGCACTTCTCAAAAGATGACCAAATATGAAGAGAGATTTTAATTAATTTGTTTCGATTGTCCTCTTTGTAGCTTTGGCTCCAGGCCAGATTTGAAATTAGATTTTCCTTTAATAAACAGTAGAATTAACTTTGGCATTTTTATTCGATTTTGTTTCATCACTTCTCTTGCTCTCTTCATGCGTTTCTTTTCAGTGGAATAATTGTTCCGAGCCTGAAAAGCAGAGGCAGTGCTTCTCAGAGCCAACGTTGCAGAACTGATTCCCGACATCCTCCTCCTCCTCCTCCTCTTCATCATCACCTTGGTACAAATTGAAGATGGTCGGACTAACCTCTGCGGCTGTCACCAACACAATCCTACTCGTGAGCGCCGACCGTTTGACGTTCAACTCCGCTCCTCTGAATCTGACTCTCACATAATCTCCAGGCTGTGTTCACATGAAGTCTGTTGACTGGGTCATATTTATTCTCTGTAATGGATGAGTCACCGTATGGTCAATTAAAGTACAGGGACTTTTCTTTTCCTTAAAACACTGTCCTCTGTTTGTCTCTGATGTTTAAATGATGTTAAAAAAACAAGTGTGGTGATATTTTATGTTTTTCTTATTCAAAAAATCCTATTAAAAAAGATAAAAACAGATCAAAGAGCCACATGATGCACCAGTGACATGAACATGGGAAGTTTAGTTTTAAGTTGATCCCAAAGACACCATTCAGCTTCCATACATATTCACTCGCTCACAAAATGACTGTTAATCCCAAAACCTCCACTATTTATCCTACGGCTGTTTGTGTAGAATTAGCTTAAACTACAGAATTAAAATATTTATCTTTGTATTTATCTTTTTGTAATGTTGATTCTATATATATTTCTTTATGCCCTATTTCTAGAGATGTGTCTCAGCTAGTCTCACTTCCTTCACCAGACTATAGACTGAAACATGGACGACATGAGAGCTCCCCAAAAGTGAAGCCAAAGTTTCTCGATCGCCACCTGGTGGCTGTCTGCAGTGTTGGTCATTAGTCCCACCTCCCCCATGTTAGTGGATTAGACATGGGCCAAACAAAAACATCAAAGTACACATCAAATACAATTTTTTTAAATATGGTTTCTGTCGTTTCAGTTAGTTTGTATCACACTGATGTATGTTCAACTGACTCGGTGTATTGGTCAAGCGTGTGCATCGCCGTGACCTTGCTACTGCGACTCAATCCCCTGATTGCTTCTGCGCAGACTCCGGCACTGTTCGTGTCTTCATTCAAATTTTTGGCTTGATTTCTGGATAATGGAAGTGGAAATGTTAATGTCGTCCATCTTTACAGTCTCTAAGTCAGACCAGTATTGAAGAGATTGACTTGTGCTTTGATATGTTTGGTATTTTCATGGGATTTTTGACAGTAGGAAAAATATTAAATACATAAATGTAGAATAACACAGCGAAGTGATTCTCTTCTTTTACCTCAGTCGATGACCTCCGTCCTCTTCCTTGTTTTGTGACAGCTGGGAGGGGTCATGGGTAGATTTCATCAGATAAACAAAAATTTGTGTATCTACAGAAAACTTTTCTACACGTTGTGTGAGTGTGAGAGAGAGAGAGAGAGAGAGAGAGAGAGAGAGAGAGAGAGAGGTTAAATTCCATGAACAAATAGCTTGAATCAATTCCCTGAGGAAGAAATGCTGAAACCTTTTTGGTGCCTCTGAGCGGAATGCGTGTCTGTCTGCATCTTAAGAGTCCAACGAGTTCCTGTGGGTGAACTCAGGTTAGGCTGTGATGGGGTGTTGAGGTTGGGCGGCTTTGTGGTTTTAGAAATTGACTCAAGCGCTGCAGGTTTAACACGTTAAAAAAATAAAAACCTAAAAGCTGGCTTCACGTTTTTGTTGGATCTGGATCAAAGTGGCCCCGAAAGTAAAATGTAAAGATGCTTTGTGGATATATAAAATGTGTATGTGTACATGCATTTAAAATTGTATTGTTGGATTTAGAACAGATAAGAATCTGTCAGTTATTTGTCGACAGAAGAATGACGTGCAGGTTATCAGTCTTCAATCACTTTCCGTCCTCTTCAGAAATATGATTTTTCAGTAATAACATGATTATCAGTTGTGTTCCTCTTTCGGTGGAGTTTCAGTGTGAGCGTCCAACACTGATTATGAGTCCTGTCATAGAGCAAAAAAAGAGTAGAAGATGAACTGGTGCATTACGATCAACTAGTTAAACTTGATATAATAAATGCAATAAACATTATAATAAAACTTAAAGCCTATTAAGTTTCCGAATCTTTTATAATTTTTAACATCATGCCAACCTATTACTATTTTGGCTCGGCTTTTAAAGAACATCAAAGTCATCTGTGCTGTGCAACACCTGCCAGCCAGATGCTCATTTTTTTCAATTGAAGGCCCTTTTTATCCTCAGCCAGGCGGGTTATGGTGGACGAGGCAGAGCACCCACACACACACACACACACACACACACACGTTGTGCTCACACATAGTGCTTACTGCTCTGTCAGCTCTGTTCTGATGTGTTCATAAGCTCTGAGATAACACAGAATATTTGTTAGTAATGTTAGATTGTATTTGTAATATAAATACATATCAGATTACAACAGCAGAGTGGACTTAACTAACTAAACTAAGTTCGTCAGGAGGTTTTGAAGCTGTCAATCAGATCATGTCTGTAAGTCTCTTTGTATGTGGGTCCGGACTGGGGAAGAGGGTATAAGTTGTGAAACAACACATGATATGTGCTATAAATCATTATTTCATGCCTTATATCAATTTATTTGCAGGAATGTGTATGAGGACTTCTATCAACATCTAGCCAACAGCCAAAAAGACTCTGCCTAGTTTTTGGTTTACTGGTAGGTGATAAATAAATATGTGGGGGTCGGACCCTGGAAAATGAAAAGGCAATGCCACAGTATTGAACATTTTATTTTTTTAAATGGAGACACCAACTAATTTTGTGTGTTTGTGTAAACAGCGACTGGTGACTCAGGGCCTTTGTGGTGCACCAAGCAGTTGACACATCTTTCGGCATGTGCTTGATGTGTTTTTTTAGAAAATGCACGTGCATAGGATGTCAGGGCTGTCCCAAACAAAGCAAGACCACAAGTGTTTGTGCTAACAAACACTTGTGCTTCTCTGCACAGCTCATTCAATGATTGTTAAGCTGGACGCTGCAGACTCAGTCCACACACTCTCTGACTGACCCCAAGCTCGATCATATCAGGCCTGTCTCTAACACGGCCTTCACACATGCCTCCACGCTGTCTATCTCTGAACCAGAGCTTTGTTCACAAGAGAAAGAAGTGTGTGTGTGTGTGTGTGTGTGTGTGTGTGTGTGTGTGTGTGTGTGTGTGTGTGTGTGTGTGTGTGTGTGTGTGTGTGTGTGTGTGTGTGTGTGTGTGTGTGTGTGTGTGTGTGTGTGCTTCACCACTGCTTCCGTATATGTTTGTGGGGATGTATCAGCTTCCTTAAAACAATAATTTTGTATGCTTATGTTTTATTTATTTATTTATTTGAGACAAAAAAATATACAGAAAATCCACTGGACTTATTTTAAAGCCTCTACCTCAATAATGTTGACATAAAAAAAATATATATATACAAATTTAGCATGCAGAAAACAATATGATATTAATAACAATGTGTTTGATAAAAACAATAATACCAATATAAAAGCACCTATATGACTGTGGTTCCCAACACAGGGGTCTGGCCCCTCCTCAGGGTCCCAAGATTGATTGGAAGTGGTCAGGAGATCATTTAATGTTTAGAAAGAAGTAAATCTACCTCTGATCTAATGATATTACTTGTATGCAAATTAGCCTTTTTTATAGTAAACTTCTGAATATCCTTCAAATTTAACATCCTGAGAGAAAATCGAGCATCATTTGTAACAAGGGGTTGCAGGTCTAGATTTGTATCAAGGGCTCACATGGGAACCAGTGTTCGACTGTGACATATTGTCTTAAGTTGGTTTTGGAAAATTGCTTGTCGTTCCTCCCCTCTCTTTGTTTTCTGGAATCCACCAAGGAGCTATTTGTCTGTCTTCTACGCAATTTTCCTCATCTGTGAGATGGATGCTGATGATGATGATGATGCTGGACTCGTACATCTTTTTGTTGTTTCACAGACCAGATTGCTCTTTCTCAAAAATATTCAGATCTCCAGTGAAATGGAGGAATGAAGGAATGCAAAAATAAATCTGAAAATCTGCTGCCTTGGAAACAACTTGCACTCGTCACAGATCAGCCCGAAGGATCATATTCAAATGCTGAGATATTATTTTTTAATACCAACCACTGACCAAAGCTTTGGCCGACAGGGTCACATCAGGTAAAAAAAGAAAAAGCTCTTCAAGTCCTGTAAATGAAATGAAAGAGGGGGGAACAATACTATAAAAAGACACAAATAATAAAAAGCAGCATCAGCTGGAACAAATGTGAGGATCAGAGAGCAAATAAAACACAGCTTCTGCTTTGTTGTAGCATCTGCGTGACCACAAGCCTCCTCCATCCACCTCCTCTACAGTGACCGTGTAACCTCTGCCTGTTCCACCACACCATGCTCTACTTGTGACTACATGTTTCCATCCATGTGTCTATAATCAATAAAAAAACATTTAGGAAACATTGACAGCAGCATACTGAGGGGCTTTATCTTCTTCAGAGGCAGCGTGCTGCTTACTGACAGGTCTCCCAGCCTGTGTATGGTCGACGGTGGCGTACACGGCACAGAGAGATGCTTTACGCTCATCTGCGGCCTTCGCCAAAGGCTGGTTCCCATTGGTGATCAGGTAAGGTGGTGTCCCTGGAGAGTGGATGTCGCTTGGAACAAACATGACGGGAGAGGATGGAGCGCTCCACATGGGCAGGTCCGGTATCGTACGAGTGGATGTTTCCTGTGACACCAGATCAAGATTAGTTGAGACAAGGAAATGCTCCTCATTGACTCAATTAGCCTGTTATAATCCAGACCAGCCTCCACCACACACTGCACAGACAGTGGAGCACCGTTTCCAAAAGACTCTTACAACTTGACTTTTATCCATCTATCCATCTATCCATCTATCCATCTATCCATCTATCTATCTATCTATCTATCTATCCATCTATCTATCTATCTATCCATCTATTTGTCTACGAGAACAGAACATGGTGATGTACAGTATTCCTTTAAATTAGCACTATCACATTACCTTCCCCTTCGTTGACTTGTGGGTCAGTATTTCTGTGAAGAAGACAAATAACAAATTGTTTAAAAAAATCCAATCTTTTTACGGTCCAATCCAAAATGTGAACACGCGTTAATGTTCTTACGTTTCCAGCCGTAAGAACTCAGGAGGGTAAATGCCGATAATGTGAAAACCACAAGAGCGATGCCAGCACAGATGTAGAAGTAGGGCAGCCAGGCCTCAGCCTCATCACCAGGAGCGGACAGTGGCTCAACTACAAAAGAAGAACCAGATCAATAAGCCTGTATTGATTCAAATATATTTATAATGACTAATAATTTAAGTTTCTTACCAGCAACTTTGTGAGTTGACTCAGCCTCCTTATGTTTGTCTTATCGGAGTGATAGAATAAAATTAACAATTATGACATATTACATGTATTTAATGGCAATGAAGGAAAAAAATGTACCAATACCTGAAACTGAGATGTTGATGGTGTGACTGATTTCCTCAAATCCGTATCCTTTTAAATCACATCTGTACAGGCCACCATCTTGAGCAGAAATCCATTTGAAAGTTAAAATGGAGACCAGTTCATTCTTCGCATTGTCGTCTCTCTGTCTTATTTCCACATTCTGTGTGTTTCTGATCCGTTCACAGATGTTTGTGTCCAGTATTTTACACCAGCTGACGTTCACTGACTTTCCACAGTGTTTGACGGGACAGCTGATCGTCACAGGCTGGTGTGGCGCTCTCTTCAGCGCCGTGCCTCTCCGCACCATCAGCCCAACTCGACATGAAGGAAACAAGCCTGAAATTCAACAAAATGAGAAAAAGGAAAAATGATTTACTTTGAACAAAATTGAATCACCTCCAAAAAACAAATATTATTACAATTACCATATTACTTTTTTATCTTTTTTTTCTTCTTATATAATTAAACAGCCGCATATTTAACGTTTTACCGGTTTTATCATTTTAATTTTTAGTCTTCTATTTATTTTCTATATGATAATGCCTCTTTACAAATATATTTGCCTTGTCTTATTATTGTGTATTGTCAAAAAGACTAAACCCAAACATTATACCATTACAGTTGGCCAACAATTTATAAAGATATATATAAGATACATTTTTCAATATGTATTTCAAACTATGTCAAAATTATAGAATTTGTAGAACTTTAAAATAATTAAATTTCAATAGACAATAATTTCTGTCTCATTAGCACGTGGTAAGATTATTGTACTATTTTGACTGACATACTGAGAAAAAATACTTTATTTATTATTTGTATTTAGTTATTTGTTGTTACCCCTTTATTTCCCGAGTTTTTGTCCTGTTCTGTTGTACTTATGTACAGGTAACCAACAGGTATTCTTTATATACCTCAAACCTTTGATGATTACATGAAATCCCTATCGCTACATTTTCTTTTAGCCGATTAATAACTGTAGTCTAATATTTGAAATATACCCTCAGACTTACCTTCAGTTCTTCCATAGATGGGAACCAATATGTAAAAGATCATCAGATAAGTGTATGAGGTTCTGTCCATGTTCATAACCTGAAACTTCACGAATGACTTTAATCTGCAGCGACTGCGGGGGCTCTAGAAAGTTCACTCACCACTTCCTGACCGCCCACGTACCTTCTTCCTAAGACCATCGTGCAATCGAGTTTTTCGTGAGGTTATGAAGCAACGGTTTCCGATGTGTATGTGTGAAAAAAATTGTTTTATCTTTGTGCTTCTGTAATGAACCACTTTATCCAGATTTATACAAATAACCTCACAACAAACACTGAGACGTGTAGTTTTGATCTCTACAGTCAGGGGGGGGGGGGGGGGGGGGGGGGGGGGTCACAAGTGTAATGTGTAGAGATTCAGTATCTCAACAACACAATTCATTGTACCTAAAATGGCTCAGGTAATCAATGGAGCCCGGCAGGAAGTTGAAACTAAGACTTTGACCTTTGGTGCATGTATGTTGAATTTCAACCATATATGAAGTCTTGAAAACAGTTTACATTAGTCAGCAGAGTGCATTGGAGTTCACCTCAATGTCTTCATAAAATAATAAGACGTCCAAACTGTGCAAACACGTGTCGCTCGCTCACATGAAGAATTAATCAAAAGAGTGAATAGACAAGAAGCTGTGCTGGGGCCTGGATCGATAATGTTCAGTCTTTAAAACTCTACGGCAGTCATTTGTTTTCCTCACAGTCGATTCACATCCCCTGCATCATTTTGTGTTTTATCACCTGATCGTGGATGTTGTACACTGACGCTGTAAAAACAAGGTGGGGTGATTGTGTTTCTTTCCTTCAGTAATACCAACAGATGTGTAAGTTGTCAGTCACATTTCTATTGTAGAAAGTCTTTGTGGTATGTGAATCAGACTTTTCCAACAGCGCCCTCCAGTGTAGAATAAAGAGCCTGCAAATGAATGCCTATGTGGAATTGATCAAATCTTTCTTGAAGACATAATGTATGACAGCTGACCTCAACTGCTCCAGCTCAGTGGATCGTCCTCATATTGAGCTGCTTTTCCCCTCTGAAACCTCTGAAACCTCTGAAACCTCCAAAACGGATTTGACTACACTGTGCACATCACAACAGTGTCTAAATGATCATGATAACCACTGCCCCCACTGAGGTCTATTTTTGGCTGTTGACTAAGACGTGGTTTGTAAAGTAAACTGGACTTTAAATGAAAGTGAAGAGAGATCCGCGACTTCCTTATTTTCTCTCTTCAAGATGCGTTTCAATTTGCACAATCATGCAAGTAGAACATTAAAGCAGCGAGAGTTCTCCTCGTCTCGATCTTCCATTTGCCCAAATACAGCTTCCGTCAATGCACATGTTTTTTCAGATACCTGCTACTAATAGTTCTGCCACTGACATGCAAAAGGAAAGAGGAAGGCAACGTCAATTGAAATTAGATTTCAGAATAGAAACGTTTTACCTTATATCTTAAATATATTTAATGCATGCATTTGTGTGTGTGTGTGTGTGTGTGTGTGTGTGTGTGTGTGTGTGTGTGCGTGTGTGCGTGTGTGTGCGTGTGTGCATGTGTGCGTGCGTGCGTGTGTTTGTGTGGAAATAAGGAAATAAAAAAAGCTGTCTCAACTTACTCACACACTCTCTCTCTCTCTCTCTCTCTCTCTCTCTTTCTCACTCTCTCGCTCTCTCTCTCTTTCTCACTCTCTCTCTCTCTCTCTCTCTCTCTCTCTCTCTCTTTCTCACACACACTCTCTCTCTTTGTTTCTCTCTCTCTCTCTTTCTCTCTCTCACTCTCTCTCTCTCTCTCTCTCACTCTCTCTCTCTCCCTCTCTCTCTTTACTGTGGCCTGTGTGCTCTCAGTCAGTTGCGGCACTGAATAGATCAGTGATATCAGTGTGTGCTACGGTGCCAGGCTAACGGTTATTCTCAAGCACAGGCACCTGCTGACAAATACAGTGTGAGCGACTCATCATGGGAAACTGCACCTCAAGGTAAGTCATCATCCTCAAAGAATCACACACACACACACACACACACACACACACACACACACACACACACACACACAGTAACATAGACCACTTTCACATAACATTTCACTGTATGCTAATTACCCTCTACAGCTTCACAGATGGTTCACAAGTATTGTGGGTAAGACCAATCATTTGATGTGAATTTGATGTTCCATGTCTGTTAGTCAGTGGCATAGACAGTTGTAGACAAGTTGCGCAAAGTGTTTCCTGTTCCAGCGCGCGCTGTCATCTGTTGAGCTGTCAAGGAAACACTGCTGTGGTCTAAATGCTACACAACTGAAAAGCAGATGGTTTTTTAGGTTGTTTCTATTTCATGATATAAAAGTCAACAATACCAGATAAATAATAATTTTAACATTGCCAGTCTTTTAAATAAATGTATCACACACTAATGGATTTTATTGTTCTTTTCTTCATTTTGTGTTAACTTGACTCTGTCCTTCTTGGGTTCTTATAATTTCATATTGTTTAATTTCCAGGACAAAGAAGAAAAGAAAAGGTAAAACTACACTTATAACAGCATTTGTTTGCACATGTGTTTGTTTTATTTACACATTTTCATTTCCTCTTTCAGATGAGTCTGCACCAGATGATAAGGTACATGAGCCCACTGCAATGCAGAGTTAATAATTCATTGGAGCATGAATCTTTACAGTTATCAGCTGCAGCTTTTCATAGGACACAGTGTGTTTCTGTGCTTTTATGATGAACCAGAAAGAGGTAAAGCCACATCAGATTTGTATACTGGGTTCTTCAATTCACAGGAAGTTATAACAAACTATTTGTGGAGATGGATTTCAGAAAGTATAAAAAAGCATGTTCATCCAAACTTGATAAACACGAGGTGCCTGACAGAAGTGACGAAAATCAGAAGACCAGAATGTCTGCACACCAGTTAATGCATCCAAAAACATATTTATTTTACCTCCCAGGTAGGTTAGTTGTAATTGATTTAATTATGTATTAATTTCCCCTGACGTCTCTGCTTTGGAGGTAACACAGATACATTTGTGAGAGCGTTCACATTTATCATCTTGCTCTGTGGGTTTTCTTTATCTCTTGACAGCCTGTCGAGGATGTGACGTACGCCTCGATTGACCACAGCACTGCCAAAGGACCGAGAACATCCAGAGCTGTAAGTGACAACGACTGTGACTATGCCACAGTTCAGGTCCCGGCAGCACTGCAACCTCAACCTGAGTGTGGGTCCTCATCCAAAGACGAATGTGCAGATGATTATGTGCTGATGGGCTGAATATGAAGTTCATTTGCACCATTGAAGGATGGAGAACTGGCAGATAATATCATACACTTGCAGTCTGCTGTTTGAAATCAGACATTTCCAGTTGAACTGATCAAATCTTGATTTTCCATGAAGAAAATGTGACAAAATGAAAAAACGAAACCCTTCATATCCAACAGCAGCTGTAGAAAAGTACCCCCTGACATGTTTCCCTTCACTTCTGAGGGAACCTGACGTCTGCATTCACCTGTAGTGTTTCTTTCTCAAGAAGAGAAATGTGTCTTGCCTCTTCACAGCAGAAACCCAACCTAAGGAGAACGTGAAACTATGAACCCCTGACTTCCGAAAACATGAACTAAATATCAGGAAGCACTAAGTCAGAGTCGTACTCGAGGACCTAAAGATGCAAAAGGATTAATCGGTTCTGGGCCATGTGTGTGTGTGTGTGTGTTTGTTATAGTCAGAATTACTGCACATCACCTAGAAAAATATATTAAAAGTTAAGAATCTTTTCATGTTTTTGTCTGAATTCCTGCAGCATTGTAACATTAGCACATGATCTAAGAGTAATAAATCAAAGAAAACTGAAAATGGTGTGGAATAAAAAAAACATAAACCCATAAATAATACCATTTATTCTGGAGGGGTTTCAAGTGGAACTGGAGCCAATCAGGTTGCAAGCGTGTCGCAGGGCGGACATACAGAGACAAAAATTCACATTCACACCTACAGTCAATAAGAATCTCCAATCAACCTAAGCCCAGTCTGCATGTCTTTAAACTGTGGGAGGGAACAGAGTGACCTCGGCCAAAGCAATAATAAGAAATAAGGTATTTCTCAAAAAAACTGCATGTCCAAAAGCTGCTATTCACAGAACCTGAAAAACTAAGTTGAGGTCATGCTCTTTTAAATACTCGGATTGAGCAGATACAGGTTTGATCTTCATCACAGTCTCAAACATTTACTCCCCCTTTAACCAAAGTTTCAGTTACGCTCAGATCTCAAATGTTTGCACAATAAATTGGCAAAAAACAAATCAATGATGACAAACATGTAGTGTTGATAAAATGTACACATTTCAAATCATTTTTAATTAAATAGTGCTTCCAATACTGCTACTATTGCACACCGCTTAAACATAATACATCTTATCTGAGACCTTGTTTTTATTTTTTGTTTGTTTATTATTTGTATGTGTGTGCATAGACCACATTTTTGTCTAAGCCTGTATCTCATTGGATAATTTATATGTTTGAAAGCAATATGAAGTGATAGATTAAGTGAACAGTTGTAATTGACTGAAATTTGTCTTTGTTTCATTGTGGTTTTATTGATTTTTTAAAGTTTACTAAGTTACAATTTTGTTTGTTTATTCTGCTGCATTAATCACCTGCATTTATGAAAATATCTGAAACATTGCAGAGCAGTGGTCTCTTCGACTTACAGCCAAACCACAAGTAAGATTATTTGCTACATTTCATAGAGAGACAATTATGTATTTACTAGATTAATAATTTTTTAAATAAAGTTCAGCTGGAATTAAATATGAGGCAGATCAAGTTGGTATTTTCTAATGTTTAGGCCCAGGGTTCAGTGTGTGGAATT
Organism: Hippoglossus hippoglossus; assembly: GCF_009819705.1. NCBI lineage: Eukaryota > Metazoa > Chordata > Actinopteri > Pleuronectiformes > Pleuronectidae > Hippoglossus > Hippoglossus hippoglossus. The sequence continues at coordinate 19,189,780 of NC_047171.1, forward strand.
TAGTGACCTCTTGTGGTGAAGTTGCATGTTGCAGTTGAGAGAGAACCTGTGGTCGCCTTCAGTTGTCATAAAAACTCAAAAGGTGTAGTTTGTCCAGTCTGGGCTACTGTAAAAAACATGGCGGCCTCCATAGAGAGGACCCGCTCCCGATGTAAATATGAAGTATGTAAATATAAAGAGCCCATTCTAGGGTAAAGACAACAACAATTTAGAATTTAGATGAAACACACTAGTGAAAACATCACTAGGATTATTCTACCAATAGATCCCTTTCACCTAAATCTTACACGCTGAACCTTTAAGAAAGTATCTTCCCATTATGAACAGGAGGAGGGATCAGAGCCGGTTCAGAGCAGGTTCACTCAACATACTGACAAGGCTATTGCTTGAAACCTGCACATCTGCAGACCTGACCAATAAACAGTTGAAAATGTAAGCGTTTATTATTAGCATTATTTATATAATGTAATGTAATGTTATTTAGACCATCCTAATATGGACTGTGATACAGTGTGAGAACATGACTGTGTTGTGTTCATGTTCTGATCTCCACAGTAGGTGGCAGAAGAGTTCCCTTTTCTGATTTCCCCCTCAGGCCCCATAATCCTTTTATTTAGAGGACATGCAAAAATGACACGAGGATATGGAAGCATATTTCATCTTGTAAGTCAAAATAATGAGAAACCTTCTCAAAATAATGACTTACCAACTCAAATCAATGACTTAGGCTACTATCTCAAAATAGCCACTGTGAAAGGTGTGGACTGCTTTTCACACTGCACCACCACTGTAAAGTAAAAATGTATTCTGACAAAACAAGCACAACTTGTACTTGTTAACTTGTTCTGAATAGTTTAGTAGTTATATTACTTCTGCTGAGCGCAGCTGAAATTACATCAATGTGTGTGTAAGTATTATAATATATTATACATTGACAGATGAATACTTCCCACATTATCTTGATATAGTTGTTTCACTGAACTACATGAGTGTCCTCTACTTAAAAATATCTGTCTCTGTTAATCTACAGATTATTATCTAATTATCTATTATCTAAATTAACATCTAATTACAGCTCCTGTATTTCATCAGCAACATCAAGCGTGTGTAGTTCTGTAGTCTGTCACATCCGACTGAAGAGTTAAGTTAAAAGTTATTAATAATATTTTCCATGAGGCCCACACACAGAGTAGTGGGAAAGACATGAGGTGCATCCCCTGTTCCATCAGTCGAGTGTTAGTCAGAACGGAGCTGAGAGGCTCTGCTCTCTCCTCGAAAGACTAAATCCTCCTTCCATAACCTTCTCCACCACCTCTCGTTTTTCTCATCCTTCAGTCCCTCAAAAAGAGCCACGTGCATTGAAGTGTATGATGCATGTGCAGGATGTGAACAAATGTGCAGCTCAGTTATAGATAGAGTTCACACGTTGAACATAGCTGGCATAAGGCTCCACCTCCTCCACTTCCTCTATCTGAAAAACAAAGCACAAAACAACAGTGGCGTCATGAACAAAACTTCACGTTGTACAAAATCTAAATCACAGGGTGAGTGAGTTACAGAAGAAATGACCCACCGTTGGAGATTTGGATGGTGATGAGTCACACTGGTGGCATCGCCTTTCCAAAAAGGTGCACACACAAACCATCAGTGACTCAATACAAAAACTCGTCATTGCAATTAATTTATCATCAAATGAAACTTCTTACCTCAACATTAGGATTTTCTTTTGCGCAAAAATGGCAAATCCCACTAAAAGCACACTGACTACCACACCAGTAAGAATGAGCCACCAAGGAAAATCTAAAATAAAAGAAAATATCAAACTTTTATTCATAATCTGATAGACACTAACTCGATGCTTCTGTAATTTTTTTCTCTTGCGGTGCAGCCTGACCTTTACTGAGCTTTGCCACCAGAGTCTTCTCCTTTTCCCAGGATGGGTGGCTGAAAGCACAGGTCAGGTTCTTTGTGTCCGTGCCCTTGTCGAGCTCCAGACGACTTTCCACTGTAATCAATCCATCTGACTCAAGAGTCTCCACAGACAGCGAGTCTCTGCTGTGACTCCAGCTGATGTTGGCGGCGGGTTTTCCTCTTTCAGCTTTGCACACTGCCACCATCTTGTCCCCGTGCTCTATCCAGGCTGACAATGTGGGAGGAACTGAGCCAGGGGAGACAGAAGAATTGCAAAAGTTAAACTCATACATAAACATAGACATCAAACACACATGTTTTATTTATAAATTTAACTTTGTTTAATCAAATCTCAAAACACTCAACCTGATAGAAAACATAAATGTGACCCTTTACATTGAACTTATGCAATAAAGGTAAATGGGAATTTTATATGTAATTGGATAAGTCAACATTTAACGCAGCATTATTTTGTAATTTCAATGTTTACAATTAATAAACTAGAATATCACTCAGTAGAGCTCATGCCTCCGCCAAGGCCCAACAGTGCCCTTAAGAATCCACATTAAAATTCACCAGATCCGGATTTTTATTTGGATCTGCACCAAATTGCACGCACTCCAAGATCCATGAATCAACCTCTGAGACATCAATAAAAATGTTGAGAAGATCTCAAAATAATAAAGATAGTGACAAAAAGATCCTAGAACTGTTGTGTGATCCTTCACCTCTCCAGTCCTACCTGTGATGGCCACGTTGATCTCATAGTCCTCCTTTCCCCCGTTGTAAACAAAGTTACACTTGTAGACCCCCACGTCAGTGGCGGAGAAGTTAGGGATGTGCAGGTACGACTGAGCCCTGGACGTGTTCCTGAGAGACTTGCCATCTTTGCAGGTGTCTTCGCCCCTCCCTTCGTTGCTGAAGGAGACCTTACATATTTTGTTTGTCAGCATCATGTCCCAAATCACATAGATCGTCTGTGCCCACGTCCTGTTGCTGCAGTTCAAGTTCACATTACTGCCTGAGTTGAACGTTAGATTTCTGATAACTGGAGAAAAGGGGTCAAAGAAAATAGTTTCATTCATTTTGCACAGAGAGGTGCAGTGACTTGTAAATTATATGGTTTGTATTTATTCTATCATTAACAAATTTACACAGTACGCATGATCTTAACTGTAAAGTATATAAAAATACATAAATTATGAACATTCTGCAGCAATATCCAACACCACTTAGTAAACTGTAGCATGGGATAAAAACACACGTATCAAATACATCATATAATTTTTTTCAAACAAATTTGGATTAAATGTGTGAAATGGAAATTTGTATCTGAAATCGTCTTTCAAAATTAAATGATACATGTCTAACAAATCCAGATTTTTAAGAATAGTTTCACTTAGTGAAGAGTGTTTTTTCAAAGTGGTCGAACATGTGGTCCAGACTCTAATAATAATATTTCATTCAGATTTCACTTCTTTTGAAAATAAACTCAAAATAATGACTTTCTACTTCAGAAGTAACTTATGTCAAAGTATCTTCTCGTTCATTCAGTTTATTCAACCCCGAAAAAAGTGGGTTAATGACAAAAGCGGGTGCTTAAATGTTTATTATATGTTCGATCAGTTGTCTCGTTTAACGTTTCATTGAAATACCTGGAGAGGAAATTAAGAAAAAGAGTTTACCATAAGTGCTGGTCACATTGGTGCTTTGATTAGTTCCTGAGAGAGACAATCGTGAACGTTAGTAAAAAGATTAGTAGAACAGTGTGTGAGCATTCAATCAGCACAGCAACAGTCGTTAATTAGATATTAGTTGGTTTATTAGTCAGTTAGGGTGTGACTGTAAATAACAAACAGTTATGAGAGAAATTTATATTTGCTTTTGTAATGGAATTGTGAAATCTCAGAGAGGAAAAAGGTAAACTTATAAAACAGCATAATGTTACTGCCATTGTCGTCTTCCTCTCGTCTGAACAAGCTCAGGAATTCACCGTTGTTATTTTAAACCCGTGGATTGGAACAATTCTGTGTTTATTGGTTACTGTTAACTGCAGGTTGTTGTGGAGGCCTGAGACCTGTTTGTTTTTCTGATGGGGGTGAGCACATACAGAGTGGAACAGCAAAACCACAGAAATCTCTTCCTCACCAGCCACAGACCCCACAGTGGAGGAACAAAAAGACGATCTGAAATCATGATTTCCTCTAAAGGTGCTGCTTGTTCATTCAGACAATGTGGTGCTAATCCTGTAAGTCTTCCTTACACCTCCATGCATGTGCTTTCCACTGGGCTGTGAGTCATAGCAATAACAAAAATCTCAGAGCAAGTACATTTACATTTACACTCAGTGGAAAAACCTTTTACTACTTTTCCAAATGTTACCAACATGCCACAAATTATTAAAGTTAAACTAATAGGAGGATAACTACAGTTACATTACAGGTAGGGACAATACATTCATACAATATACTAACATGCTGTATAAAGTACCTCAAATGACACACTTGTAAAAAAAGAGAGTACATTTCTCAATAAAAATCATGTTTACATCTGAAGCCTGAATTTCATCAAGACCTTAGAGTATCAAGTATATGGAAGTAAATTGGGTTTATGATCTAACCTGGCTCATGGCTCCACGCTGCAGGTACCAAGAGGAAAACTGTGGCAAAAATCAACATCATGTTCCTCGTCTCCTGCAGACGTCAGGTTCCTCCGTGACGTTACTTCACTCCAGTAAGAGAAGCATCAAGTCTGATCCTCCACTTAATCCTCAGGTTTTTTTAATTGTCTCCACATTAACATCAAATGGCCTTTAACGGTTTCTCCTTCAGCCTCTTCATCTCATCCAGACTAAGTGAAAAACAGTGATGGCCCTCATGTTCAAGAAATGTAAATGGAGAATATGACTTATAAATCCCTCCCTCCTTTTTTTACTCTACCCCTCTCTCCAACCCGCTTGCCACACAATCATCTGCCCTTTTTCCCCCCCGACACAGGATGTCTTCTGATAAGACAAGACACCAGTTTCCTTTCTTTGTCACATGATCACCCTCTTTGAAAGCATGTACCCAACGTTATGAAGCAGGTATAAAGTGTAAATGAAAAAATGAATTAAAGAAAAGATTCTACTGAAGGCATGATGTTCAGTTTATGAACATCAGTCAAATAAACACCTCTCAAAAAAACTATAAAACAAAAAATCGAATTAAATGTCCCGATGGTTGTAATATTCAAGTTTTAAACATCAGCTGAATGAAAATGAAATAAAATAAAGTCAAATAAAAGGCATATCATAAAGTTCATGTTGAGGAAGACACAACTTGTGATACTGCAATGCCAGTGAAATCTGTCCTGCTGAGTAAGCAGAGATGCAAACTGTTGGTCGTGGGCTTGTGTAAGAGCCTGCTGAGGTTTGACAGATAACCCAGATGCAGAGTTTTTCATGTGTGCTGCTCATGAAGCGTCAACGTGGGTGCAGGTTTTGTTGCTCCATCCCCGGCTTGCAGATCAGTAATAGTAGATATGTGTTTGTGTCTGTGGTTATGCGGTTCATGAACATATCTCAATGCGTAATAATAACTGTCATAACAAAGAACGGATGTGGAATCTTTCTTTTTTCCATTTTCTTCTTTTCTTCTCTCGCTGCCCATGTCAGAATGAAACCTTCTGTCTTCTGGTTTGAGGATTTTTCTGTAAAAAGAAACTGTAGACAATAATGTGAGGAAGTAATATCTGCAGGAAGCTATAATCAGACACAATTCTCTTCTCCTTTTTTACCCCAGAGGTCTAATATAAGAAACTGTTTGTCGAACATAGGCAGCCGTTCAGCTGACTGTGAGCTGTCACGCTCGAGAGCGAAGGAACCAGCTTTTCTGCAGCATTGCTAAATCTTCCAGCTGTGAAGTCCTGATGCTTTGGTCAGCGCTCGCCAAATATGGACTGGCTCGATAGTCTAGTGTGTGTGTTGCGTGTGTTTCCCCTTGATAACAGCGACTTCTTGTTCATGTCAAGATTAACTTTTTAGAATTTAGAGGAAAGAAAAGAAAAAAGTGAGACGTACGAAGCAAAACGATGAATGAGTCTTTTTAATTAACAGTATTGCAAATAATAAACAAAAAAAAACAATCACACTTTGACTTAGGGTTCAAAATCAGCCATTTGGATCTTCACCATTCTAAACAAAACAGTGTGATGACTTTGTTGAAACCATGAATGTCCAGTCTATACCTGTACCCACCAGTCTAATCAGTGGCTTTACTCTCCGATTACAGATCCCCTCAGGCTGATTTGTCAGTGCAGCCCGTATTGTGTCAAATAAAATGCAGATTGTTCATCCCATCATTTATCGAGTTGTTGCAAAGAGGAACTCTGAGTTGCACACACAAATGTTACAATGTGGCTACTATGAAAACATTTGTATTCACATGAGCTTGTTGCACACTCGTGGCAAAAAAAGCATTCTGGTTCTTTGCAATCCAGTTTCCCACATTCACAAGAAGAAGACTGTTCCTCATTTTGTTAAAGTGATCGGCTTGGTGCTGTAGTGTCAAGTTAGTTCTAGTTCAAACAATGTGACTGACACTGAAAGTCCAAAATATCGAAGTGGTTTAAAGCACCACGTTTTGATGTGATATTTGGTTTAAAACACTGTAGCCCCCACATGTTATATTCATATCAGTCGTGTTCAGTAATATCTCTTTGTTTTTACTGAATACTGCTCACATGCATGTTTCCTTCATGTGCCATTTCACATCCTCACATGTGCAGTGTCATGTCTGTCGCACTACACTCTGCAGAGTTCTGACAGTGAACATACAGTAAGTCACTGTTACCCGATCTGAACAATATGTCTGAGAGTTTCCATCAAGTGTAATGATTTAGACTGTCCAGCAGGTAGAGCTGTTTAACATGGGGACATTTGATAAAAGTAGATGGTCTGTATTTATAGAGCAGCTTCTCTAGTCTTGATGACCACTCAAAGCACCTCACAGACCAGTTGTGTCCTTCACCCATTCACACACATATCATACACTGCATCTATGTGTCAAAACGTTCTCACACAGCAGCAATCTGGGGTTCAGTGTCTTACCCAAGGACATTTCGGCACGCTGAATGGAGAAGCCAGGAATCAAACCACCAACCTTCTCTGTGGACACCCGCCTCTACCTACTAAGCCACAAAGGTCCCAAAAGCTCCAAAGGCTCCTTGTCTGGTGACTTTTAACTGAGAGAAGAAGTTTAAACCAAAAATAAATATATTAGATTTGTGAATTAATCAAATGAGCAGTTGCCAGAAGTTCAGTCAGTTGAAATAAAACCTGAAGAGAACAATTTGGGGTTGTTTTGTGTCTGTATAGGCTTACTATAAAAAGCACTTTGCATTTTAATTTTTGGTACTTGTACTTTTACTTTTGATACTTAAGTACATTTCAACACCAGATACTTTTGATACTTAAGTACATTTAATATGAGCTACTTTAAGACTTTGACTCAAGTCATTTTCTTACCGGAGTCACTTTCAGGTAAGATATCTGTACTTTTACTCAAGTATGGCTTTCAAGTACTTTATACACCACTGGACACAGGGAGTTATGAAGAATACACACGCGTGGCCAGCTCCACGCAAAGTGCTTTCGTTTGACGCTGGTGATCATTACAATGCACACACACCAAACACGTGTCACATGAAAACATCCCTCACATCAACGAGGTGGAGGCTTGTGCGGTGTTTTTGTGAGTAAAGTTGGTGAACGTGCTTTTATTGGATGTGTTAAGCTTCGTGTGTTCTCCTGTCGCTGCTGGTTAAAGTCAGCAGACGTGATTTTAACCCTTTGATACACAACATGGGTCAAAAGTGACCCGGCTCAGTTTTATTTTCTATTTCTTTACAATGAATGAATTTCGTCATTCAGAATTTCAGGTATTCCTCAATTAACTTGTTTTTGATCATCACAAATCCTTATTTTAACTTTTGTACCACTACCCTTCTAATCCACAACATGGGTCAATTATTTAGAGAGTAATTCTTTGCTATATCTTTGAAAATGTCTTTGATATTCCAGGTATTCATTAAATATCTTTTATTTCATCAGTATTTCCCTTTTTCCTTTCTTACTTATGAACCAACGTAGATTTTGTATTTCTACATCTCTTTTACACATGTGGGTCAAAATGACCCATACAGTATGTATTCACTACCAACACCTATCATTCATTTCACAAGGCTGCTTTTGCACATCTGATGCATGTCTTATTTTACATAACCAGTGAGAAAGAGAAATATGTACAATAATAACTAGCTGTTAGCTAGCTAGCTTATTTTCTGGCTAGCTAACTATAGCTAGATCGACTAAATGAGGAGCCAATTCTTGGTCTTGATTCTGAGTCTGAAATCTCTGATGCTAATGACCTAAACTTTACAGGATCAAGATGGAGTTGTGTGGGTGTGTCTTGGAATCCAGCTCTCCTAAATGAAGAAGGCTCCTTTGATGACATAGAACATGAGTCGTGTTTGTCATCAAAGACGGGGTTTGCATATCAAAGGGTGAACAACAAAAAAAAAACGATGGCATTTTCTGATGAGCGTTTGGGTTGTTTTCATTCTCAGATGACTGAACCTCATCATCAAGGACATCTTTTAAAATCACGTCTGATGACTTTAACCAGCAGCGACAGGACACGTGAAGCTTAACACATCCAATAAAAGCACGCTCAACAATGAATCTGCAGCCCTGCCTTGTTCCAGGTAATTCATATCTGCACTTAGAACTTTAAATGTATTTATTCATCTTGCAGTCAAAAAAAATATGTTAAAGGTGTTGAATATTACGGAGGAGTATTAGCGTCACTCAAAGTGAAAACGAATCTGAGATATTATTATATGATATTGTGACTGTCGTGCTTTTAAGATACGACTTTAATCTCGTAATATTAAGACCTTACCATAGAAATCTCCGATTTTTTTCTAGAATATGGCCCAAGTTCTCTGTTGAAAAGATAAGTAATTAGTACAATTTTAGTAGAAAAACACAGTTGTGAATGATACTAGACATTTGATATGATAAAAACTAATAAAAAGAAAAATACAATGAAGATAATTAAATAGTACAAATTGACTGTGCTGATACAACCACATAATCTACTCATATATGAATGAATGTTGTGGAATCTTAACAATCCTGTCATGATATATTTTTTTAATCGTTATTTATTAAGTAAAGAGACCAGCCCTTTTTAAAATCTAAAAAGCTAAAACTTGATTTGTTATGCAACTGTGGAGACGATGGAACATTCAGACCAGGGCACGTCCGTGTCGAGACTGTCCAGGTTGATATAGTTTGGATTTATAATGTTTAGAGCAGATATTTTCAGACACCTCTGAGTTAAAAGTTGATCACATTTCTGAGGATTTATTCTCAGACATATGTCAGTGTTGTCCTGAGCCTGAGAGATAACGATGTGAAATAAAAATGTTAGTGAACTGAGGCTACAACAGTGATCACTCTTACATCTTGTACTTGGCGCGAGAGAAATGTTGATCATGCTGCATCAGAGATTTAAGACTCCTCATCCTGTTCTCCATGCAGCATCTTTATGACCATTTCAGCCGTAAGTCTAAAATAATTTTGACCAGCCATACTTACACTCTGGATAAAGAAAAATCAAAAGCACAAGAATATTTTCAAACGCACCATGCATCAATCAATCTGTATGTTCTATTTCGAGGTTTTTTGTTGATCTGGCTATGGTTAGCTAGCTAGAAAGGAATATGTCAGCAGTATTGTACATCTTTGTCTTTCTCATTAGTTATGGTATGTAAAATAAGACTTAAATGCGTCAGATGTGCTAAAGCAGCTGTGTGAAATATATGGCAGGTGCTCCTTAGTGAGTAAATACTCTGGGTAAAATACTTTTATTTCAAAGATATAGCAAAAAAATACTCAGCCATGAATGAAATAACAGGAAATGAATACGGGTCATTTTTGAATGCCCATGTTCGGCATTAGAAGGGGTTTCCATAGCTTGTATATCAAAGGGTTAATTCTTTATTCATACAATCCCCTACTTCCTCTTCGGCGTAACATCAACTCAAATTTCTGTCACAATAGTGAAATCATTATACAAAACTGTGCTGTCAAATCACCCGTCTTCAACTGGGGTCTCATGTAGAACAGCACTGAGCTTACAGGTGATACTTTCACAAGGTGCATGTGATGCAGTTAGTTTACCCATGATCAGCAAGACATGGTCAAACATTCTTCAAGTGTGTTTTTTGAAAATGCAAAAACTTAAAATTTTACTCTTCTCTCCTCAGGTGGCGTCTGGCCTTACCCTCACACTGCTCCTGCTTGCTCACTTGCAGGTCTTCCTTCACCCCATGCTGCTCATATCTTCACTCCTGGTACTTTTCCTTTTAAACATCCTGCTCCTCTTCCTTTCCCTCGTACTACTCTTCCTTTCCCTCGTACTACTCTTCCTTTCCCTCGTACTACTCTTCCTTTCCCTCATCCTGCTGCACATCCTTACCCTCTTACAACTTGGCCTCATGCTCTTCCTTTCCAGCATTCTGCTCTTCCCTTCCCTCCTGGTCCCATTCCTTTGCCTCAGGCTGCACCTTTTTCCTTTCACTCTGCTCCTCTCCCCCGTGCAGCATTTACTTTCCCTCATTCCGCTCCTGCTTTCCCTATTGCTTCTCCCAGCGCTGCTTGTGAAGTTCCATATTTTATGGACCTCATTTCAGACAGCTTGGATTGCTTTTTGGCAGAGGCCCTTGGGTTACCCAAACTATTCCGGTCTCCTACACACTCCTCCAAAAAGAAACAGGGAAGAGGACGACCAAAAAAAAAATATATATAAAAAGGACAATCCATTGTGGAATGAATAAACAATGGGGAAAAAAGTCCAGACCTGACTGAAGAGGGGGCTCAACATGGGATAGAGTCTCAACCGAGAATAATGTCCAAGATATTGGAACTTGAAGTATGTAATGTCACCAGTTCGGCTTGATGATTGACATGTTGTCCATCAGATGTTCATTGTGGGCTGGCACTATCCACTCTGCAGCCAGAAAACAAACAAAGCCAAAGTTAGATTGATTCAGTTCTTAAGCTTGATGCTTACATATGTGGTGGGGGCACCAATTATTTGGTTTGCACAAAAACGCCACCTGGGGGGAATGGCAGCCCAGGATCAATACTGTCAACGTCTTTCTCTGGACACCAATCAATTACACAAGTGCTTACTTGCTGATAAGGAAGAGACACGTGTCTTTATCACAAAGAACCACACAGCTGCCCAGCACATGCGGCGCGTGAATGTGAATATATGGACACTAGTGATGATGATGACCGTTATGGAGAGAGAGAAAGAATTCCCACATTACGCCCAAGTCAGTTTGATGGGACGGGCTCATGGAAAGACTTCCTTTACCAGTTTGAAAGTTGTGCTAAAGCAAACCACTGGTCAGAAAAGACTATGGCTGTGCAGCTTAGATTCAACCTGACCGGCGCCGCAGGTGCCATCGTCCACAAGAACCCCAGATCTGCTCGGTGGAGTTATCAGAGGATTGTGAATGAGATTGAGGCAGCCTACGGGCCATGCTCCAAATACGCTGCAGCCATCGGCATCGAACTGAGACAGAGGGTCAGAGGATCAGGCGAGCCCCTGCATATTCTAAGAGACGATATCTACGAGAAAGTTTCTATTGTGTATGCTGACCGTAGAGAGTCGGAGCAGGACAGCGTCAGCATGGAGCCTCCTGCTTTAAGCTGTTTCCACTGGGTAAAGATGCCTTCAAGGACTGTGGGAAATCAGAGATTTGTTATGGGGAATGTTTTTGTACCATTAATGTCTCATGCTTTCCCTTTATAATGTATACATGCTGGAGTGATGTTAAGGGTTTAATCATCATCCAGGTGGGGGTAGTGTTGCAGGTATGGCCTGCCCCTTTAAGGAACGTTTGGAGTGTGTGACGTAGTGCACCTGGGTATTGTGGGAAAGGCGCAAAATGTGTGTATAACGAGAAGTGAACGACCACCTAGAGGTGATGAGTGTTGCTCCTGCTGTATAGCCAAGAAATAAAGTGGCCGCGTACAAAGTAAAGAAACGTCTCCTCCTCCTTCTTCACGGAGTGGTCCGGACGGCTGGTTACCGGCCAGACAGCGAGCCAAAGAACCAGTGAGCTCCCAACTACGGTTCGGAGCCGAGATACTGGCCAGAGAAGGTAACACAGTGCTCTCACTCACATGCGTTACATGTGGAGCTCACCCAGACTGCCTAGCCTGCCAGCAGTGCGGCTCTCAGCTGCACTGAAACAAAAACAGAAATAAAGAATATAACCATATACAATACATTTGTAAACAATATAAACAATGATGTAACCCAATTGTCCAAACAAAAAATAAAGTAAAAACCAAAGCAAAAGCAAATAAAACAGAACCAAGCAAAACAGCAGCAGGTGAACTGAAGACAAAGAAAACACAGTTGGTTAGGCTGGCCATAAAAACACATTCAATATGGGGGCCACCACGACTTACCGCCTCCAAGATGGTCCCTTGGCATGTGTCTCACACAGCCAGGACAACAGGGCACATGCAGGCTGTAATGGAGGCAGTACATTTAGTGTGCATGCCACAGCAAATGAGCCTGGCAGCATAGAGGGTTACTTCAGCCACATACATGTATAACCACAGCAGAGAGAAAGACAGAGGCTCACAAGTGCTTTATATAGCCAGGCTGATTAGAGGAGGAGTCAAGGCTGGGGCTGCGTTCAGCACTGCTGCACACTGTGTTCTCCCACAGTCAGGATTCTGTGTGTGATTTAATGATTGTTTAACAGCGGTTATGTTCCAAAGCAAACAAAAATATCCACTGGAAGATGTTGCATTGTTAAGTCTTGTATACAGACATGAATTCAGCCCAGTGCAGCTTGTCTGTGCGTGACAGACACACAGTAACACAGGCAGCTCTGTCTCAGACACATTCAGCAGGAGAGGCCATTTAAAAAAAAAAAAATTGGGTAAAAAAAAAATATATTTATATAAAATATATATATATACGTGTGTACAAGGAAGTTGAGGGTTGTCCTGATAAACATATCTGGCCCAGATCAGATTCCAGCAAACATTTCAAAGTTTCTCTCACAGGCAGATAATAGGCAAACCTATCTTTCCTGTTCTCATCGCTTTCTAAAAAAACTTCTGAGGCTCCAGATAGTTGAAATGTTTTTTGAAGACTGGGTGCGTGAGTATGCCGCCCTTATTAGCCCTGTATGACATGCAGAGAAAAGATCAGATACCCTGACAGACTCAGAAACGTTGGTGATGTCTATATCTGATAACGATGTGTTTATTTTTAACAGTGAAGTAAGTTTTCAGTATATCCCTGACCCAACTCGTGGATGTTTTGCATCTCCTCAACAATGTTCTGTATGGTCGAAGCAGGTAATAGAAACTGACCCTGCAATTTCAAGTAGAAAAACTGATGTTTCGAAAAAATAGATCACTGAGATGTATTTTCCCCAATAACTTTACAAAAAAGGGAGTTTTCACAGAAAAAATATGTTATTTCTACATATTGTAACTATATATTTTAAAGTGGGGTATTGTTTCTTGGATTAGCAGATTTAATGTATCTATTACAGTAATATTCTATTTTACAATATATGGGCTTTTAATGTTGCTGTTTCACAGGTTTTTACCGTACATTCTACTAATATCTTTAACAGTGCAGCAGCAAAGTTGTAGATATTCATATTTTACACAAACTGGGCTAAAAACAGCTACAATTATTATTTAACAATGGCAGTGGGTTCAATGACTGTGTGTAAATGTGAAAGAGGCTTCAGTTGCTGCTGCTTTACTGTTTTAATTGGTTCACTTGACTATTCTCATCATTTGTGTCAGTTTTATGTCTCCATAGATTTTTTCTACTGCCCCCACATGGTCAAGAAAGTTATTTATTTGAGTTTAAAGCCCAGCGAACAGATGCTGACACATTGGTTTGATCAAGGTTTAAACAAAAAGCAGCCATAATAGGAAATTGGGAATGTGAGTTCATTTCAGAATAAAAGCTTTCCTGTCGCTCACCTCTGTTCTCCTGTATTTTCTCACTTTTCCTTTCTTCTTCTGCAGTTTTTTCCATACACTGGACCTGCAGGATGAAGAGTATGTTCTCACCATGTCCCTGTTATCTCCCAGTAGCAGCAGGTCTTCCTCAGTTCATCCCAGTCCTTTCTAACCAACCGTTAACAAACCCTACAAATATTCACTATCTAGAAACCTTTTGCTTCCAGACCAGTATTAAAGACAAATTTTCAGACTGAAGATCAGCTAAATGTGATTTATAGCAAAGTATTCCGCTGTAGAAATGTGTCAAAAAAACTAATGATTACATTCAGTCGTACGCATATAATGCACAAAATCCTGTACGGATGAGGTTGCACTAAGTTTTACAGTTGTATTAATGAAGCATCGCGTTAGTTCATGCAGGGACACAAAGTCATGTGCTCAGCTGTCATAAGCTGTCAGCTACTGATAGGCTTATGCATGGTGTTCGTCAGTCACTCACCAACCACAGCCCATTCCCTCAACAAAGCCGTCACTTTAAATACGACCTCCTCCTCACTGATCCCTGCTCAGCTACTCTGCCACTCATGCTCTGCTGCCGGCAAATCGCCTCCACCACCCCAGCCTCCACACAGAGTCCAACCATGGTTGTGGTAAATGGTATTCATCTTGAACAAATGTACCTTGCCTGCTAGCCCAGCATGCTGCGTGGCTAATCCAGGGAACATCCAAAGAATGGAGCCATCCGCGCCAAGCATAACCGTTTTCCTATTGTGCAATAAATTGTTAAATCATGATGAAGTGTTCCTGACTGAATTTGTCATTTATGATTTTTCAATTAGCTTTCTGTAATTATACAGACTGTGTTGAATGTTGACTTAAAGTTGCCTTGATCTTTTTTTATAGGCTATCACAGAGAACTGTGTTTTGAAAAGAGCTGCTGTTGCAAAGACAATCTGTTTTTCAGATATATTTGTTTCTTCAGGCTGCAGTTTTGCATTTTGGATCATGCACAACGAGAATGAGGTCAAATAGAATTGCTCCTAAAAATAAAGGGTCATTTGCAGCAAGACAAACAGTGCCCCCTAATGGTCGTACTGGAGCAAAGGATAACTGATAAAATAAGAGACTGACCGATCTGTTGGTGCCACAGAAAAAATAAAGCTGGTTATGTGTAAAACCAAAGAATGATCTTAAAATGTACATTTTGGATAAACAGAATGCTGTTCTAAAAAGAATTGAATAAACAAAGATTAATAAACATGATTCTTAAGGGTTAGGGTTAACCCTATCTTTTTGTAAATTTACTGCAAATAGATCAAACTATGCTAAATTGTATGTAGCACACACTGTAGAGAATAAAGAGCAATGACAGGTGTCCAGGGCTGATGCATCTGAGCGCTGACAACATTTGATTGTATTTTGCATCTAAGAACTAAAGGAAAATTGCACGCTTTTATAAAATGTTAAGGCATCCATGAAGGAGAGACAAAAAGACACTAAAAGAAGATGTAAAAGACAGTCTTTTTTTGTATCATTTCCAGGCTATCCTACTCTTTATTTAATGCAAATTACAGTACCAGGGAACTATTCCTCAGAGCACGCAGGGGGAATATTTACAGAGGTGCACATTTAGCATACCTTCACAGAACAAAAGAAAAAACAAAAACAAAACAAAAAAAAATGAAATAAAAATTTCAGTCACAAACAGAGGCATTCAAGTAGTAGTACTGTTATACAGGATGTTTTTTGTATTTTTTCTTTTCTTTTTCTTTTCTTTAGCCCCAGTTAAACCCAGTTAGCATTTGGAACAACTATATATGCTGGTATAATAAAATTAATAATAATATACCAGCACATGTACTCGCTCGTCTTCTTTTTTGGTAGCTTTTGTGGTTGTTTTTTATTGAACTGGAGTTGGGAAGGGTGAAGTGGTCAGACTTTCCGGTTGAGAGTAGCAACACGTTCATGAATGCAAAATTACAGCAAGCGGGAGACAAGGAGAAAGGCTACATGACTCGACGACCCCTTTAGGTGCTACTGAATTCCCCCCACCCCATCCCCACCCCGAAAATAGAGGAGAGACGAGAGAAACAACAGAAATATCCAGAGAGAAGAAGAGTCAGAATACGTTATTGCCTCTGAGGATGGCTCATCACAACTACATCATAGTTTGGCTTTGGTAACAGAACCAACACTGTGAGTAATACAGAAACGGTACTGTATTGGTATATATACAGTATATGAGGCCTTTTTTCTTTTAGAACCCCTGCTGTCATCCACAACACACCACCTTCCCAAAATTCGCCACACACGCCCAGGAGTCCGTGTAAGGACTGCTGTGTTTTACATGTGAGTGTGTCCAAGATAAAACATCTATTAAAATAAACACTTGTCTATATTTTTCCATCTTCAGTTAAGGAAAAATATCCTTACGATTAACAATGTCTGTATATGACATTAAATGTGCAATGAAAAGGGAGAAAGAGTGGGAGAGAGAGGGAGGGTGGAAATCAAGTGAGGGAGAGTGTGTATGTATGTGTGTGTGTGTGTGTGTGGCGGGTTAGCAGGACATTCAACAGCACCAAAGGGAGAGTCACAATATTCGGGTGGGTTGGTGGCGTGGGCTGGGTGAGGAAGGGGGCGAGGAAACAAGGCGAAGGTGTATGAAAGCAAAGGCACTCCAAACTATAGTTACACTATACATGACTAGTTCTTGTTACAATAATACAGCTGTCATCTACTGTACTGTACAGGTAAGATTGAACATATGGCTGGATAAAGCTGATCATTATCGTCATCTACAATATCCATGAACAACATCAGTTTCGCCCTGATTCTGGTTTTTCTTTTCATCTTTTATCTTTTTTTTTTTCATCTTTCCCTACCCTTCGTCATCTTTGTTTTTGCTCATAAACAGTACATGGGTCTGCATATATACATACCTTGAACACAACATGGAAAAAGATAAATCAACGTAACATTTAAAAAAAACAAAACAGACAAGTCAGAATTTTGGTGAGGAGCATTTATACTGTATATACAAATTCTGCTTTTTTTATTTATGTATTTATTTTTATTCTTTTTTTTTTTTTTTTTTATGTAGTGAGTATTCTCTGTAAATAAGACGCTTGGACAGACTGTACCGAGTGGCTTTATGTGCGGCATGTGGAGGACAGAGAGAGAGAGGGCGAGTGCTAGGCTAACACTTCAGTCAGTGGTCACAACACATGAGGAAGTCAGCGGTGGAGCCGAGGAGGACGACCGCCGAGATTTCTCAAAGAGTCGAGGGAAGAAGAAAAAGTGTCAAGAAACAATCTCGAATTCTTCACGGAGACAAAGAGGAAGATCTAGACTGTGGGGAGAGGAGGTGTCTAGACGCTGCACTGTCACAGAAAAAAACACTGTTACAGACAGAGTCGGTAAAAAGACAGAGAATAGAGCGGTGCCCTAAATCCACTGACGGCCTTAATACAGACGACACAGGGGAACGGAGAAGTGACGGCTGGAGTCCGACTGCGCTCCAGCAACAAACCGAGGAAAAAACAAAAACACCACCACATCTAAATCTATCGTCTTTAGGCAGCGGCAAATATTGCCACTGCTCTACCAGATATGAGCTCACCATAACTGATTTCTGAACCATTGTAGTTAATATACATATATCTATATATACTTTTTATACATAAGGAAAAGTAATATATAAACTGTGTATGTATGCATGTTTTTTTTTTTGTTGTATTGTATGTATATATTATACAAGCACACAGGACCAGATACATGTCACATCCATCGCTCATGGCGATCCGAAAAAACTAAATAAAATAAAAAGTCTGCCCGGGAGTAAATCAAATGAAAATTAAGAACAAGGTTGAGTAAAACCGTTCGCTAAACATTTAAAAACAAACCCCAGGCAATGAAAAACAACAAAAAAAAACGTGTCCAAACATTACCTCCACGGTTGGACTGCTTTTTTTCCCACATACATCAGGATCGTCATGCATCCATGTGTGTGTGTGTGTGTGTATTTCTTGTGTGTGTGTATACGCGTGCGTGAGCCTCATGCCTTGTTTGCAGAAGTGGAGGTGAGAAGTGAGAGGGTATGGTGACACCCCACCCCACCCCCCCGAGGTGATCCTAACCATACTCAGGCCATGCACTACAAGACAAACCAAAGGAGGGAGGGAGGGAGAGGAGGGTGTGGGGGGGGCAGAGGATGAAGATGCAGAAAAATGGATCAATGCAGGGGGGAGGACGAGAGGGGTCAGGGTTGAGGGACGAGGGGAACAGCTCAGGACTTTTTTTCTACAGATTGTCCTCTTACAAACATTAGCAGGCTAGCATTGTGTATACATGTACAGTGTACTTTTATCAATAGTACAGTCGACAACACCTTTGGCCCTGCGCATCGCTTCCCCGCTGAAAGAGCACGGAGAGACGTCTTCGATGGAGGATGGAGTAGAGTTCAAACAGCTGGATCAGGGGGGGAGGGGGGTGTCAGTCGGGGATAAAAGAGGGAGAGGCTTGGGTTTTGTGTTCGTGGTCGCGTAAAGGCTGTCGTCTTAGCTGTTGAGACCGGACTGCGTCAGCATCGCTCCGCTGGTGTCAGGGAGGAGAGCAGGGCAGAGCAGAGCTGGGCAGAGCTCACCCCCTTGGCCGGGGCAATGGAGAGGCCGTGGGGCTGGGGCTGAGACCGGGGCGGGGCGGGGCGCGGTGGCGGTCTGCGGGCTCAGGAGGTGGAGTTGGATGCCGAGGCAGAGGCGGTGGTGGTGCTGGGACCTCGCTCTGTGCTGCTGCCATCTACGGTCAGGAAGAGGAGATGATCTTAGAGCGACAGAGACACAGTGAGAGCCATAAGGTAAAAGTCTGTGTTTTCATTATTAAGCAGACTTTACAGCAGCTGCACTGGAAAAATGTAAAGCAGGGAAAGTTTGTTTCCTCCTGCAGCCACTGCTGTGAGCTCAGCTACAGGGTGGACTCACACTCCCAGGAGTAAATAAGTGATAGGTATGTCGACGCTTTCTGCTCAAAGTTAAAAATTGTATAAAAGCATACAGTGCTCAGAATGACTTCTAGCACGATGTTAGGAACAAGGATGAAACTTGTTTGCACACTGGCAGCAATAAAAGCCTCAAGTCTAGCCTCAGAAAACAAGCGGCCAGTGGAGGGGGCGTTGCTCTAACCTGTGGTGGCAGAGGTGTTGGTTGGGGTGGAGGCGGAGGCCTGGCTGCGGGCGTGGGCAGGGATGAGTATGGAGGCCAAAGAGGGATTACTGGATAATTCTGAAAGAAAAAGAATGAGATATGCTGTAACAAGAGGGATATTCAAAGGCAGGTTAAAAAAAACCTGTCAGATTTTTGTATTCTTTTAATTTATAACACAATTTCAGTGCTTTAATATTTTGTTATGGTTTATAGATTAACATGTCCTTTTAGCTTAGGTTGTATAGAGTTCAATGATATGGAATATTTGAAGAATGATATTACAGTATGGAAAATACCAATTTAGGCACTGGCGGACCATTTGAAAAGGGTTAACGAACAGACACAGTATACCTCCAGGCCTGTAATATCCCCTGAGAATTTCAGTTATGTTAACAATGCCAAACTGACACTATGTGGTTCGTCCTCTCAGTTAATGGATCTGCGTGAACTTCAGTGTTCATACCTTGGGTGGTGAAGTTGAAGAGGGAGGGCTTCTCTCTCCCGTTGGGCAGTTTGACGTTGGGTTCGCGCAGCTCGTCAAAGAAGGAGTGTGCGCAGGCCTCCAGGGGAGTGAGGCGGGCCGTGGGCGTGTACTCCAGCAGACGAGAGCACAGGGCGATGGCCTCGGGAGGCGTACGCGGCCGGAACACCTGAACACCAGTCAGACGCAAAGACAGGTGTCAAAACGGAGAACGTATGAGGTATATTCTATTGTTGTCAAGACATTCCACACATACACACACAACAAGTACATGTTTCCTCCACAAGGGTTGAAGTGATCTAAATGCTCAGTCACATGTAACACTATGAAGGTTTATGAATGAATGAATGAATGGATTGTTGCAGCAGTGAGCAGTAGTAAACTGATTGCAGTTACAGCGAGCGACCACAGCAGGGAGTCCAATAACCTAACAGGAGAGCCTGCTGCAGCCTGCTGATTGGATCACTCTGTTATCCAATGGGACAGCTGTGGGTGGGACTGCTGAGGGGGATCCAGGTAGAGAGAAGGTCCCTGAATCTTTTACTGACAGATTAATACTTCATATAACTTAAAATGAAAGCATTAACCATGAGAGATGGGTTCATATGTCATCATCAGACTAAAAGAGAGAACTGAGTAAGGAGCGGCTGAATGAGCAGGGACTGGCAATCTCATCTTTATTCAGTCGTCTGTTCAGATATGCCCTGAGGTCTCAAGGTTTCAAGGGCAAGTTTTACCTGAGATGACACGGGTTCAACAGCATAACCCACCCTACAAACATGTTGGGCAGCATTGTTCAAGTGTTCCTGAACTCACAGCCTTTGTGCTACAGATTGTTGAGAGCAAAACTTGGAAAACATTCTCAGTTTGATGGACAATTTCTTTCCCCAGCCAGTTTAACCACCAGGGGCTGAAAAAAATATTGTGGCACTAGCATTTTGACAGGTTTTTGACAGGACTGCGGGAACAAGAAAAGCTCTAATCTTTAAGTATAAAGTTTCTTTACGTTTTGTCATTTGTCATCCACACTAAATGTGCAACCTTTGCATGCATAAGACAATTTGAAAAAGGAGCAAAAAGCCGTTTGATGAGAGTATAAAGCTGCCACACTGAATGGGTAAACACTACTCATGTTGTCATGAGCCGAATGCACACATCGAGCATCGTGCATCGAGTTTTATTGCAACTGTATACAACTTTATTGTTCTATATATTTATCCTTCTAAAAACACACGGGTTAGTGGGACAGCAGCTGTATTGGATGGAGGTGATGTAGTTGGATGGCTATGGAGCAGCAAGCAGCTATGTGGTCTTAACAAGCATGGAGACATGAGGCGGCGGTGAATCTTAGAGAAGTAAAAGGGCTCCTGTACCTGTTGACTCACCTTAGTCCAAGGATGTGCCTTGATCTGGGGGAACTTGAACTCGGTGTAGTTGGGGTTCATCTCACGGATCTGCTCTCGGGTCGGGGTGCCGAGAACCTGGACAGAACAAGATGACAGACAGAACACAGAGTTACTACTGTATATCTTCTTCGGACACCTCAGTGCTGTATATGGAGGGTTTTTAAACCCCGTGAGAACCCCCCCCCCCCAGTCTTTACCTTGATGATTTCAACCAATTGATCCACTCCACTGTCACCAGGAAAGATTGGTTGCCCTAGCAACAGCTCTGCCAGTACGCAGCCAGCTGACCACACATCTGAAGAAAAAGGCCAGTCAATGACAAGAAGAATAAAAAGGATACAAATACGACACCAATCCACTAGTGTGATGCAAAAAATACATAACCCGTGATAATGTTCTCTTCTCTTTGTCATCCTCACAACTAACTAAAATAATGAGTAAAATTGAATAACCCACTGAAATGTAGTGAGAGCTGGAGTCAGCTTACCTATACTGGAAGTGTAGTCAGTGGCACCAAAGATGAGCTCAGGGGCTCGATAGTAGCGAGAGCAGATGTAGGAAACATTTGGCTCTCCACGGACCAGCTGCTTAGCACTGCACACACACACACAACAATAATTATCACCATGATCAACATCATCAACATCCTACCCTGTAGCATTTTGGCTAAAAGAAAGGAAATATCTACCTAAATAAAAGCAATGTAAATAGGATTTGCATGTGTGAACTAAATAAAAATACTGCCTACTTGCTTATTCCAAATGACACAGGGTAATAGTATCAGTTGTTACACACATCATTACCCATAGGTCTGCAACACAGACTGTATGAAAAGACACAACTCCACTTCCCTCCACTATCCAAACACGAACTCTGCTAACTTACACCAATAACATAATTTGGAGCCAGTCTGTGCGTGGTGATCGAGGGATGGAGCTGCGGTATCGACCAATCGTAACTCAGTCTCAGCTGTCAATCATGACATTTCAACCCATTTCTATAGCATCAAATAACTAATTAAAACTAAACTTCATGGAAAATCCACACTTGCACAAACATCCCTGTGATAAGAACTACTTAAAATGACAGACAACGTCTTTGAGAAAAAATGATCTCTCATGAGCTTTGACTTTTTTAGCTTGGCCCATGTCCCATCTGCTAACATGGAGGGGTATATTGTATTTTTATGACCTATACTGCAGTCAAACATCACAGAGTGATCGAGGCGCTTTGGTGTCACTTTTGGGGAGCTGTCACGTCGACCATCTTTATACAAAGTCTAAAGTCTTCTGTAATATTAACACTACAGGGTCCATATGTGTCAGTTTTATGAGCAAAGGAACAGGTCAGCAATTTGAGGAACTACACTTCTGATCGATACCATTCTCATGTCTGTAAGATGCATATGAGGATACAAGCAGCAGCCAGTTAGCTTAGATGAAAACCTGGAAACTGACAACTCAGCTCTGTTCAAGGATAAAGAAATCTGCCTGCAGCACCTTTAACGTCGACAAATTCTAAAGTTGGAAAATCACTAATTGCAGTATAAGCCGGGGAACGTGTCAGAGTATTTCTTTGCAGGACACCTTGTCATTACTTCATATTTACTAAACAGATAAGAGTGGTATTGATCCTCTTGTCTAAGACTCAGCAATAAGGCGAATAAGCATATTTTCCAAAATAATAATAATAATTCACACTACTCCTTCAAATGCCAGGAAAAGCCAGGTCACGGTTGACTAAACTCCACAAAGTTGTGTGCGTTGTGGGTCGCTCACCTGCCAAAGTCACAGAGCTTGAGCACAGCGGTCTCCGGGTCCAGCAGCAGATTCTGGGGTTTGATGTCCCGATGGCAGATTCCAAACGAATGGATGTAGGCCAGGCTCCTGAACAGCTGGTACATGTACAACTACACGCACAGAAACACGCACACGCACACACACACACACAGGTTACGACTACACAAACAGCAAGCTCAGTTTTCATTACAGGGTTTAAGTCTGGACACAACCACTCGAGAATCGATTTCAGCCCAGTCAAGTGTGTAATGTTTTATCAGCAAATGTTTAGACGACACACGCCGCTTCTTTAACTCCTGAATCTTGTTAGTCAGGCCTTGTAGCTATAAAATAAACCATTTTCCTGCAACTGCATGGTCTGCTTCTTCCCTCCGATTCAATCAGAGGACTGGTTATTTTGGTGGACGGTGCACTGGGGTATATAAACTGATCCATATATATTTCATGTTATACATGTTGACCTATCACATAAACTTTTTAAACTACTCAGAATTTAAAATAGTAATGTATTCCTACATATTTGGAATTTAAATGGAGCAAGATGAAGACAAATTTTTGTTAAAACGAGTAAACGCATGAAAGGTCTTCTCCCCAAAATGTGCTTCTTTTGCGGTGTGGAAATGATAAACGGTGGGTTTTTGTTTTAATGATTTCACTGCGATTAGAAAGTAATTTTGAGTCGTTTTGCCATCTCAAATTATTCTCACATTTGTTTCACATATCTGTCAGAGCCAGACAGTTTTACACAGTGTGGAAAAAAGAAATCATATTAGACGTGGAGGAGGTTAACTTTACTTTGATGAGTCACTATCTTGCTGATTCTTTATCATAATATATGCATACATATTTTACTAGTAAAGTAAGAAAAATCGGTTGACTTTTACAAAGTTTATTAAACTGAAGCAGAAGCAGTGGTGATACCAGGTGAATTAGCCTGATTAAATAAAGTAGACTGAATTAAGAAAATGAATCGGGACATAACTGATGCTAATATTAAAATGCAGTGTGAGATATCGGTAAAATATCTCCCTCTTCTTGTTAATAAATAATGAAATATATTAGTTCTGGCCATGATGGTTACAGACACACACAAACACACACTTTGATACCTTGACAAAAACCATGGGCAGGGTCTGTTTGGCTCGGCTGTAGTGTCTTGCCACTCTGTAGACAGTCTCAGGAACGTAGTCCAGGACCAAGTTCAGATACACTTCATCTTTCTGTTGGAGAGAAGCACAAACAAGAAAAAAGAGGTTACACCATGTGCACAAACACAAACCAGGTGAATAAAGCAGAAAAACTGGAAATTAGGACTTTTGCAGAAGAGCAAACAGAAGAATTAACCCCTACAAGACGCCGTTGTAAGTCTACAGATCCCCAAAAAATACCTTTTTAATAAATTGACTAAAAATTACATTTATGATATATATATGTGCACGTCTCCTTTCTTTTCCTCTTCCCTCCCTATGTCTGTACTTCCTCTTGTTTCTTGTTGTCTAGTGTGTCTCCCTGATGAAGGAAGCTGTTTTCAAGCTGATGTAACTTATGCGCTCTTTCACAGCACTCGTCTCAATGTCTCACTGCAGGATTCGGCCCCTCGCGTCTCTTTCCTCTCTCTAACTGGGGATCCATTGTACAGGGCTCTATCCCATGGGCAGGAAACACACAGGCATGCGTCATGATGGCCTGTACTCCAACAGCGGCCACAGACAATGATATCATTTCCTCATTTCCTGGTTGGACGAGGCCCACGTTGGAGGGCCGGGTCATGCACGTTTGACTCTGGCTTGTGCTGACCCTGAAAGGATGCTGCATCTGAGGCTTCTCTACCCAATTATTCCAGGACTTCCTGTTTGAACTGAGTTACTGGGTGTTTCTCGTGAAACTATTGTTCAGGACATTTAAGTCACGACCGCAAACCGCACTCGTGCTGAAATGCAACAGTTGGGAAATATTTTTAGACACAATGCACCTTATAGACTGACAAAGGAAGTTACCCTCATACTCAGACATCCTCAGTCATGCATTCACAACTCGCCTGCTGCTCTTTGATAGTGCGTTAGGAGGGAGACCAGCAGACGTCAGATGACACATTTGGACTGGGTGACGTGAAGAATACTTCCGCTATCAGCTATGTGATCTATGACTGGTGGCTGGTGTGGTTTTTTTTGGTCTGATTTTAAAATCAGAATATTCTACAAAATCAAATGATGCATTACTCCATCTCTCCCTACTCTGTCAATGACACTAAAGCTGCTTTCAGATAGGCACTGAACTTAACACATTCTCCTGATATTTTCTGGAGGGGCTGAATGTGAAAACCCAAATGTACGAGTCAGGTTTCCTTTTGTGTGGGAAAAGTCTTCGCAGGAAACATGTCTGCAACATAATGTGTTTAATGGACCTGAAATCTTGGAGACGATATCACCAGAGAGCTGGATCGCACCAGTGGGGAAGTGAACGTGTGAGAGGCCGCTGTCGATTACCAGTGTCCAACCAACAAACACACACACCTGTGAGACATTCTGCCTCAGGATAATAAATCCAGGCTTTCAAATTAAATTAATAAAGTTGTTCTCTGCTGTTTCTCTCTTCCCCTTCCACTTGGTTGGGGAATTGGTGTCCGTATCCGCCTCCATGTGTGAGCGTGTGAACAGTCTGCACAACATGCAGCCTAGGCGGTGAACAGAGCTGGTCTGCAGAGCACAATGAGCGAGCTGGACCTGTGAAAGCTCCCAGTCAGACTATGTGGTACACCTCTGTCAGCTCAATGCATTGCTCTGTGGTGACTGCACTCTGCTGCTCACACTCGGATGATTAGATAGAGAGACGGTCGCATACAAACAGGGCTGCAGATGCTGGTGACAAACAGCAGCATTTTCTAAAAAGCATTTAAAGACATTTAAACACTTATCTGTCACTACTATCCCCCACACCCCGTAACACCCCTGTCTCTCTCCAGTAGCCACGTGTGTATGTGTGTGTGCGAACAAGCCCTTTCCTCCTTCACCAGCAAAACTCCCATTGATAACATTTGTGACGGCTGCAAGGCCCGCTCCACCTCCCGCTAGTGCCACCAAAGCTATATTTAGCCTAGCAACAGCGATGACTCACTTCCTGCCTCACTACAAAGCCACTTCCTTGGCTTGTTCCCAGATGGTTAGCCGGGCGGGGATCTGATTGGCTTCTCACTCGCTCCCCGGCTAAATAATTCAGCCTCTAATTTGCTGAGGAGATCGCTTGCGCCTGAACAACTGCCTCAGCTATCCATCAACGACAATCACTGTTATGTCATGTTGCAGGATTGACGGATGGAAGCGGTGCTGTGTGTAAGACACAGCTGAGCAGGACACAGCTGAGCAGGACACAGCATACACGACAGTTTCCACACCTCTAGTTTATGTGCTTCCTGGTCAGGTGCCCCTTGTTGAGTATGGCAATCATACTTGACAAATTACATTACATTACAAGTCAGCACTTGACTTAATGCAATCGGAAATCCAAGTCATTGCAGTCATTTGCACGACAGTCGGTGCTAATGAATCTGTGAAATTGAGGAGGATGACAGAAAGATGAATGAGTGATGACAGTTACAACATCACAATGCACATCTGTGAATAAGTCTATAATATGAATGCAGTATGCTCAGGGCCCACAGCCACATACATGTCATCTTATACACGTGTCACTTTTCTCTCACTGTTTCAGCAGCTCTACGGACCGAACACCACACCTTACTTAAAGACTGGAGGCAACGCTGTTCAACCATATGCCGTCTATTGACATGTGGAGGTGGTCATATATTTTGGAATACATGTCAAGTATGTAGGTTCTGCGTCATAATCCCCTATATTAAAGAACCCAATAGGATTTTCCCTACTAGAAGGACCTAGGGCCAAAATGTGCAGCAGACCCCTGCAGCACATTTTCCTCCTCCTCTCTGTGCATAATAATATGAACCTAGTCCTTTTTAATTGCCCGTCACATTCATGCTTACTATCCTTTCAATCAAAAGGACAACAGAGGGGACTGGCCTTATAATTATTGTTTATATTCTGCTTC
Organism: Hippoglossus hippoglossus; assembly: GCF_009819705.1. Lineage (NCBI taxonomy): Eukaryota > Metazoa > Chordata > Actinopteri > Pleuronectiformes > Pleuronectidae > Hippoglossus > Hippoglossus hippoglossus. Next base: position 19,216,707 of record NC_047171.1, read on the forward strand.
GACGAACAATATTATCAGACAAATTTTCATTTAAATCTAAAAAAAAGAATTGCCACGCAGAAAAACTGAGGCAATGAGAGTATCTGAGGGTTAGGAGCCAGGGACAGTTGCCCTCTTTCCCCAGTTGGTAATCCAGCCTAAATGTGAGAGTTCATTACATGAAACATTCAAATGTAAACAAAATATATAAGTTCTGCAGGACAACTGACAAAATGAGCTTGTTCTTCAATAAATAAAGAAAATAGACACAAACGAGTCCTCGGCATAGAAAGGCAACAAAGGCTCCACTCAAGGCTTTTGAAGACTAAATTACTTTGTGTTATATGCTTTCAAATGTAATATTCCTAATTAAGTTGTATTTATTTAAATTTATTGGTAATTTATTTCAGCACAGTCATTGACACACTGGGATCAGATGGTGTTACTCAGTAGGAGGACTGGTGGGTTCTGAGTCTTTGCACGATAATTAAGCCCAACAACACGTAGGTTTATATCTTCATGCCTTCAGTGGTTTATGAATCATAATGAACGTTGATGAAATAAAGTCAACAAAACCTGAGAAAGAACTGAATGTTGGAGATGAAATAAAAGCAGGTATCTTCAACCTGCTGCCAAGAATGTTGTGTGACAGAATGTTGATTTGTACATCAGATTATCAAACTGTAGCTGAAAGCAAATGTTTGCAAATGTATATAGGTGTGATTTTAAGAGTCAATAAAAGCAGAGGGAAACTGTGTCAGCTGTCGTGCGCTCTTGCTGTAAAGAGTTGAAAGTCAACCCGCTATTTGCTAACCTGCCTACGCTGTTTGGAGCAGTGGCCTCCTGTTTGAACAGCATTATACAAGTGGTTAAAGGGTCAAAGCAAAAAGCACACCACATGTAAGTGGTTACATAAGACTACCTGTGCACATGCTGCCTGCTACAGCTGCAGCAGTCCTGGGCCATCTCACAGCTGCACCCAGCATGAACCTCACATCAGGACATATACACTTGACCTGACCTCATCTTGTCTTGTCTTGTCTTTTCGTCAGCCTCGATTTCCTTTTTCTGTCATCTATCCATCAACTTGCCGGCAACTACATATTCGTCCACTAACCTCTCTTTCCTAGTGACATTACCTTTTCCCCTACTTCACTACTGTTTTTTTCCAACTCAGGGCTCTATGGGTGGTAAATCCCCACACCAACATGGTGCCAGTCTCCATAATTAGCCCAGAGTCATACGGTGAGGGGGGCGGAGAAGGGAGAAGAAATGTATACATGAAAGCAGGAACAGGAGGGGGGGGGGGGGGTTAAAGGGTCTGAAGGTGAAACTAATCTAAGATGCAAACAAAAGTTGCAGATTATTAAAAATCATGTGATTGTGAAAGGCAGGTTGGGACGGAGTAGGGTTGCTCAGTGTGTCAGTGTATCAAGACGGAGCTGCCTGCCCAGTGGTTAGTGGGCTCATGGCATGACATGAGGGGTGGGAAGAGGGTGGGGCTTAAAGCGTGGAGGGGAGGGTTTTTTGAGGCTATAATTAACCAACACCCTCCAGTCCAGCAGACTAATGCCCCCTACCCATCCTCTCTCTCCTCGGACCCACCCCTCACCATCACCACCACCCTATAATCCCAGACAGCTTTCCATGGCCTCAGCGAGTGTGCGACACGGAAGCATTCCTCACCGCAGCGTCATGGGTATAGTCCCAACAGCCTGTGTGCCAGCTCCATGTGTGTCTATATTTGACACATGGACCTCTGCCTTGTTTGTCAGCTAGCTGAATGACATAGTCCAGCCTTGTAGTCTCCAGGGGAAGGGCCTACGGTTGACGGAGACAGACAGAAGGGCAGAGAGGGACTTCCCTGTCATGATGTACAGTATGTACTAATGTAAGGCCCCACAGGCCAGCAGGCGGACAGCTGAGGGGAGATGGGGGCAGCACAGGGAATATTGAAAAAATAGGATAGGCAGAAATTTCCCAGGAAAATAAAGACAAACTGTGGCTGAAGAGTAATGGAAAAAAACACAATTTTGGGAGTTTGTTAGAAAGTGCTGTGCCCATGAGAATGAAAGCTAAATTATTTTACTAATCTCACTGCTCACTCATTTAAATACCCACTAGCTCAGGGATAGGGTTGGGCATCGAGGTTCCAATCGCAAGTATTGGAAGTATCCATTGCACAGTATCCAAATTAACGAGTGGAGCGCTTTCGACGTGTTGCGCCGGTCTCCCTCTCCCTCACAAACCCAGACATCCTCCTCAGGCAACCCTCAGCCGACAGCAGGCACCTCACAGCAATCAGGTATGAAAAATAGAGTAACATCTGTCTTATCCTTATTTGGTTGTGTTGCAATTGCAAGTGCAAGTGCACCAGCAGCCCACACAGACGTTCCTAATCGTTTCTCATCAACACCCACACGCTGCAGCTCTCTAAACTGTAAATTAATCGACTGTTGCTGTGTTGTCACTTTAGCGGGTTTCAATGTTACAGTTACACTGCATTGAATGAATAAAAGAAACAACATTTTATTAAATCACGTCATTCAACAGCAACTGCTTGAAATGTTTTTCCAAGGTCCATAAACTGAAGTCAGTTGTGAATATGAATATGACTTGTGTAAAGGTTTATAAAAATAAATATTCTTTCTGTGAAATGTTCTGACCCAGCTTTTTAAAGAATCGAAAACGAGAATCATTAAGAACCGGAAGAATCAAATCGTTAAAATTAAAACGATACCCATCCCAATATATATGTATATATACCCAATTTTCCATCTTCTCATTCTCAAGTGCCTGAAGAACATTTCAGTCAGACAACTCGCGTTCAAACATTTATTGCAGCATTACAACAGGTTTTGTGTTTGGCGTCTAGGCTCCAACTTAATCACTCCCCCATATGATTACACAGGAATGATGGGAGTGATGAGCAAATACTTGTAACCCCCCGTTGGAGCCGACAGGTGGATGCTGGGGTGGTGGAGGGGCTGAAGTAACTGGTAGCCATACTGCTGCAGCAGTGTGAGCAAAGGGGATGATGGGAAATTCCTCTCTGGTTAAATAGACCACCTGATAAGGTGGGTGTGTAATATAGATGGTTGTGGAGAGTGAGGTATGTCACATGATGTATGTCACATGATTGGCGCAGCGCAGCTCGAGTTGCCTGCCAGAACTAGCTCGCCGGCGTCGCCACATTTCTTGTTGGTGACAAAAAATACCTCGAAAAACTCAACACTATCTTCTCATTTCTGAAATTGAAAGTGCAGCATTGCATGCGGTTACAGTTAAAATGAAGATACCAGAGGAAAAAAAAACTCAGCGAGCTGACCTTATCACCACTGGAGTAGAAGAAGTAACGCAGGCGGACGATGTTGCAGTGGTCCAACTTCCTCATGATCTGCAGCTCACGGTTCTGAAAAGACAAAAAAACATAAAGGACATGTTAAATTTAAGATTCAGACATTTGTGATCATCATGATTCTGTGAACATTGAAAACTTGTTGTTGGACCCAGAGCACAACGAAGGGTGGTTTAATATAAGTGTTATGACACTTAGACCTGACAAGAATCTGGAAGTGTTATGTGTCAGCAAATCAGAGTCCAGCAGTAATGGTTGAAATATGGCCATGTCGAATGGTGCTTAAAAAACCTGCATCACTACGTCTCATGACACACACAATAGAAAACACACATGCTACTAATAATCCTCCTGAACACACAATCGTCTTGTTGTCAACCTCGTCACTGTCACAAGCTCAGCGCACTAGATTGTCAAGAATGAGAATTTGGAGAAAAAAAATATGTAAGTGGTAGCTGCAAAAGAATGTTGATAAACAGGAAAGTGGATACTCATTCCTTCGTGGAAGATCGGATCCCACGGGATAAAACATGATGACGCGATCATGCAGGAATAGTTCTGAGAGAATGATGTGAAAATAAATGTGTTTACGTAATAATTGGTCCAATTCAGTCTACACAGAAAAAGGTTGTGCATATGGACTTTTTCAAGGATGGGCAGGAATTCAAGCATTACATAAAGGTAAAACAGCTCCATTATAGCTCACCCCGTCACCCCCAGTACATTGCGTGTTGACGTGATATAAAGTGCTTGTGTAACATTTTGCGGAGTGCGGACTCCACTTTAAACACTGAGACAAGAGGATGGTCAAAAAAACAGAAAGGGAAACAATACACGGACAAAACCGGTCAGTGGTAGATTCATATATTGATATGCATATTATTTTTCTGAATATCAGGGTATGAGCTTTACATAAAATAAACACCCATTTCCCCCTCAAATTTGCATAAATTGAAATAACTAAGCAGAATAAGCAAGCTAACATATTCTTTTTTTCATATCTGTGCTCAGTGGTTCCTGGGAACAGCGTGGCGTTTCCATGCAAGAGCTCGCTCCTGTACGGAAGAAGTTAAATAAGAAAGCTAAACAGTAATCAGCTTATAGCTCACTCATACTGAGCAAATTCAGGTGCATGTACAGCACCACCTGACACAGTGACTCACCAGTACGATAACTCACAGGCTCATTTCCTGCTTGACAGACTGAGCTTACTGGCTGAGAAGCAAACAGTTAAACTGCGTGGTTGTGTGGCTCATTAAAAAAAAAAGAAGAAGCCAGTTGAGCAACAGACAATCATTTAACCTACACAATGCTCGCTGTGGATTTCTGGACAAATACAGTTTCAGGATGTGCAATTAACTAGGTGACCACACCACTAGATCTTATTGGTTAAAATGGATGACATGGATTTTGGGGGCCGATGCTGATATTATGGAGTTTAAAAGTTCACATTCTAAAGTATTGGCTGATAGATAGATTTAAAACAAAATAGGCAATGCTTCCCGATATGTCATTATCAAACCCTTAAGACAGAAAAACATAACTGAAGCTTAATATTTTACAGGTTAGCCATAAACTTTACAATAAAGAATAAAAAAAAGAAGTAAAGATTTTTTTTTTTATGTGAAATCTTAAACAAATGCTTTTCTGCATTCTTATTGCTGTAAAATAAAAGTTTTCGTTTTGGCAAAAACAAAATGCTTGATGTAAAAAGTGACTAGTTCATTAGAACTGAAAACACCTGAATGAATTAAAAGCTGATGAAAATCTGGTTGAATGGACCAATTAACCCACAGATATTCAGTTTACCATCATATTAGACTATGAAAACCAGTGAACTTTATTATTCAATATAGACGTAAGCAACTACATGCGAGTGACTGACAGGCTGACGAGCTCAACTGCCCGACTGTCTGAATGTGCTGCCAGCTGACGCACCGATTGTGTGACTAATGAGATCCCCTGTTACGTGGGTCAGGACCGTACTGGCTGGTGCAGGCAGACTCTTTATGAGGATTTAATTCACACTCAGTCATTTTTTTAACAGAGCAGATTGAGCCGACTGTCCACTAACACCCCCTCCATCCTGAAGATTTGACAAGCACCAACACGTATAGTTCACACAATCCGCCCTCTGCTTTTCTAATCACACACACACCATGAAGTGACATCATAGCATGTGGGTCACAGTCCAGCCATTGAAGCATCGAGCGCTGCAGGCAACGCCCTCGTCTTCTTGCGGAGTCCTGGTGAGAGTGTTTGAGGTTGTGTTTCGCTGTGTGTGTGTGTGTGTGTGTGTGTGTGTGTGTGTGTGTGTGTGTGTGTGTGTGTGTGTGTGTGTGTGTGTGTGTGTGTGTGTGTGTGTGTGTGAGAGAAAGGTGGTACCATGTGGAGGAAGAGCAGACGGGCGGTTCAGTGAAGCCCTGCCCGGCTCCAGTTATACTGCAGTCATTCCTGCTGACCTGTCATCCTCCAGTGTGTCAGCAGAGCAGCAAGCAGAGACAGAGAGAGGCAGAAAGAGACAGATGGAGGGGGGGGGGGGGGGGGAAGAGAGAGAGAGAGAGAGAGAGAGAGAGAGAGAGAGAATGCCCCAATTGCAAGCTGCTAGGAGTGCCACACCTGAGCGCTTCAATCTGCTGATGTAAACTGCCAGACTAATCCACATCCAGTTCCCAAAAAGATTAACAGCAGAGAGCAATCTCACAACAACCCAATACACACGCATAGTCTTCCAGTTCTAAAACACTGTAACCGTTCGGTTGGTAAATTATATGCAATGCAGATAGTGGATCAATCTCAGAGGAAAAGGTGATGTTCTTTATATTCATTGTCATTAACATTGCTAATGGTCGATGTCACAAAGTTATGTGTCTGATTCACTTAAGTTAAACTTGCATGCTTCTTGCAGATTTGCTCGAGTGTGTCCCTCAGTACTTTGGCTGCCCTGTCTGTGGTCAGTCTCAAGTCGAGTGTGGATAACTCGACTTTGGAAGAGACTCTTGGGTTTGGGTCGGGCTTTGTTAGTTTTCTCTTGGGCTCAAGACATGTTCGGACAGAAAATTGCAGCCAGAGCCTCACTCTAGTCTCAAGGCCGTTGAAATGTATTCAAACAAATGGACACTATTTTCAGCTAGTATTTAAAATGTATTTAAAGTATACTATAGTGTGCAACTTAATCATAATGAAGAAATGTATTACCCAGTGCATTGATGTGTTTTTAATTGTGATGGACAACTTAGCTACACAAGGTTGTGACTACACAGACAATACCTGTTCATATACATTTATTTGTGGTTTTGTTATTTCTTGACTACTAGAAAAAAATATAGACAAAAAACAATGTATCATAAGAACAAATACCACATGCTCTCACACTGGGTGTTAGTTCATATGTGAGCATCCATTTTCCAATAGGCTGATATGTGATCCCTCATATGGGAGAGGAGAAGGACCCATCCCATAAAGCACCAGGAGCCGACTGTAAGCCCACCGAGATTGCCACTGCTACACAATAACACAGATCCTTTTCACATGATTAGTTCAAGGAAAAGGAAAAGTAGAACGCAGGTGTTTGGTTGTGTGTTTGTGTGCAGCGTGGGTACACACACTCGACGGCGCCCGCTTGGCAGTCATGTGAGGAGTCTTAGCTCTCGTTTGCCTAATTTTTTTCTTGTAACAAGCTGTTCAGAAGAAGGACGGGCTGAGGGGGTGTGTGGGAGCAGCGAGACAGAAAAGCAGAAACACGGCTAGAGACTGCCGAGGTTGAGGATCTGCTTTAAAGAAGAAATTGAGTGATCTTTATCTGACCGCTGAGTTGTTTAAAACTGCAACCTGCTAGTGTGCGGCAACCACAGGCAGGATATGACTTCACTGTGGCCCGCGTGCAGTCACAAGTAGAGAGGGGGGGGGTTGTATCCCTAACAAAGATTGCGCATCTTGTGACAGATGGCTGACCCCCCACACCACAAAGGGACCTCATTTATATTGTCTAGTTTCGGGTAGCTGTGGACCAGCACCTGCTGAAACACTGTGTTGAATCTGCATGAGGCTAAGCCCAGGGCAGAGAGCTGCTAAAGTATTTAGGTGAACCGGTTGGCTCAGCGCAGCTTTCCCAGGGCGAGCGAAAAAAAACGCTACAAGCAAACACATGTGACTAAACTTCAGAGACTCGCTGTAGGTATAGTTTGTCCTGCCATCCCCCTTCATTGTTATGCTGCGCTTACACACCCTGACCCTGCTGAGTCAACGTAAATCAATCCGAAGGAGACAGCGACTTACCCTCATAGTGGAGGGAGAGTGAATCAGGTGCACATTAAATACATGCGTTACTTTTCTTCTTTACTAATTTAATGGTTATTTTCATGGGGACAAGTAGATAACATGGCAGCGCTTCTGCAGGTCTCAACAAGTTAATTTCCAGAATGTATTTAACCATAATAAATTTTATTGAAGACCAATGTCAATATGAGTCTTACAATTACTAACACTACCCCATAACTGAAGATAAGGCGAAGTCGCCGAGTACAGAAGAATCCTTCAAACTCCATATTATCTCGCAAACTACGGGCAGAGACAATAGGTATCAATAGTCTTTCCCACAGTCAAGCCAAGTGTACTGAGATAAATTCTGGCCGGTGTGTTGTAGATAGTTATCAGTTACACTTTGCTCTTGTTAAAGTGCTAATATCTGTATCATTCAGAAAGAACTACAACAAACAGAGACAAACTATGCATTTCAGCAAAATATTTCTCTTAAAGTATGAGACAGAATATGTAATATTTGAACGTATTTAAAACTTTTAATGGCATAAAATTTAGATTACAAAAATGTTGCCTTTTTTGACCCCACGGATAGCCTGCATGGACCATCAGTGCTGGAGGCTGGACTTTGTTGTGTTTGGACAGAGCCGGGCATTCCGATTGTCATCTTTGTGGTAAGCCAAGCTAACTGGCTGCTTGGTGTAGCTTCATATTTTGCATACAGACATGAGACATGTGGTATTGATCTCAGCATTGAAGAAATTGTTAAGAATATACAAAGAGGCAAATTATGGAATTATGTGTACAAACAGAAACTGTGCAAATATAAAGGCAGGTTATCTAGGTTTTTCAAACCACATGTGGATCCATTACAGTCACGCATTGTATTGCATCATCTTGACTGTGTGCCCTGTTCGCTAAAAGCCAGGGCACGTGTGATATTAACTGAGAATTAACTAATGTGTGGAGAGATCAGTGCAACCCATACCATTCATAAAAATATAGCTTTGTTCTATAGCAGCTAGATCCTATGAGGCTTCTCCATTAAAAACACATTTGGTTCTCAAGCCTCAACTGCGAGTGAGTGGGGGAGTTGATGGCGCTTCTCAAGTGCGACAGATGCAAAAATTCACAAAAAGAAAATATAAATCAAACGTAGAAGTGACCAATGAAGATGTGTAGAGGGTTCGTGGTGATAAGAGCCGACACCTTTGTCTGTTAAGAAAACCATGTGATCTACGCAGCGGAGTTAATACGTCACTTCCTGCTCCACCTCTCGCCTGAAAAATGTGGAGGATTTGTTGCTGTTAAGAATGCGACTGTGCAGAGAACCTCCCGCTGTGCCGTGCATGTGTAAAAGGCAGTAAACTCCATAGCCAATTCTCCAGGTTTTACCCTCAGGTCGTGTCTGAAAACGGCTTAATACAAAAACGAGACACACAGGTTTTTCAAATACGGGGAAACATGCTGTCAGTAAAAGAGTTTGTTGAGCCATGTTCGGCCTCACAAAGCAGAAACCAACACGTCGGAAGTCTTGCTGTCTTACAAATGTTCAATTTGTGTCATAACCTTGTGCCAGAACAGGTGCAGCGCCAGCGTGTAAACCGGCAAAATAATGAAGATTAGCGCATTCACCCGGGTATCATGTTTCCATCTGTGTCTACAGCAGAGTCTTTTGACCCACGGAATGATGATTGCATCCATTGCATCCATTCCCATTGCAGACAGAAGCCAGACGTTAGTTTTTCCACCAGTGGAAAAAGGGTTTAAATTAACAAACTTCCCCAAAAAAACCCAGATATAATATTAAGTTTTGTGGAAACTGCTTCAGTGAGATGTTCATTCACCACCTTTTGAAGTCTTAAGTTTGTGGTACTATTGAATTGTATTATACTGAGAGTTATTTATATTATACTATTTTTCTCACCTCATTAATACGCATAAAAGAGTCGGCCATCCTCACTAATAATAGCTTTATAAAGGCACAATTTATTTCAGTGTGACATTTATTAGGTGTACCTAATAAATGTAGTTTATTTGTTGTCTGAAATACACACAATTTGAAACCTGGACCTTATTTAATAATATATACAAATCCCGTTTCACCTTAGCCCGATCATGTTGGGCTCCTCTAACCCTTAAGCCTATAAAACTTAATGAGAATCTTAACAGCTGTCCTGCAGGCTTTGAAGTCTCAGTTATTTTATCTGTGAGCTGGAAAACAGCAGCGGGAAAACCGGCGGTAGCCCCCCCACTAACCAGGGGACAGAGACAATGTCGCCCCAGCCGAGGGACAACAAGGCCATCAGTCAAATCTATTCAAAGACCAAGAGGAGGATTCCAGCGGAGCTTTGCTTGGTAGGAAATATGACATTTCCTCAAAACTAAACCTGACAGATGAGAGTTAATGGGTTAAAGTTTGTTTGTGGATGAGGAGACCTTCCTACCACGAAAACACACAAACACACAAGAAGAAAATACACTCATCTCAGTATGAATGTGTCAATAGCAAAGTTCTGAGTTCCTTTTGTTCTGCAGATTCTCTGATCTCTCTGTTCTTGTGAAAGATCACTCCATTCATGTCTCTCACAGTTACTCAGTCACCTTCATTGATTGAACAAATTTCTATTCTGGTTACATAACAATGTAGCATGCAGCTTTTCTCTGTCCTTTTCTTATCTGTTATCGACAAGTGACAAAGTTGAGTAAGCTGAAAGATAATGTGGATTGTGTGAGTGCATGTTTTTTACCTTAAACCTCTTGTCTTGCAGGACCTTCTTGATGGCCACCAGCTCTCCGGAGTCGCAGAGCTTAGCCTGGTAGACGACGCCGAACGAGCCGTTGCCAATGACCTTGGTGTCTGTGTAGCTCACCTCCTGTGGCCGGTCAGGGCCTTGGCCCGGAGTGGCCACAACTGTTGTTACCTTGCTTCCATCCTTATCCCCTAAAAAAATGGAGAGATAGAAAAAAAACAGATGCTCAGAACAAGGTAGTGATTTCGCAAATTCAAAAACAGACTCAACTTGTCCCCTTTCCCAGAGACAAACTGCAGCATCTAATGACGAAATATGACAGTTGACATTCTCTGCTGTCAAATGTCTTGGCTGAGACAACCAGAACAATATGGCCTCCTTCTTTAGATCCAGCCAGTTTAACCCCCACTGGTCAAGCAATGCTTCCTGCAGCTGTTGTACTAATCTGCTCCCAGCTGACTGGTTGACTGAATGTGACCCATGTCTGAGCTGATACAGAGCATCTAAGCTCCAAATATGTCTCAAACAAATACTTCAACTGTTTGAACACCGTGATGAGATATGATTGAACATTTTTTGTTGTGACATAACCTTGATATTTAGTAACTTTTTATCTTAAAAGAAACACTTTAATTCATTGCATTGACCTCCTGACACAACAGATCTTAGATTTTTTATATCAGAAAGCATTGGTGCATTTCTACAAATCAATGCATCAAATAGGGATTAGTATAAAGTATGGCTAACTTGCTTGATCCATCCCAACAAGACAAACTCACCATCTACAATATATAGACTGACCAAGGCAATACCCTCCCTGCCTATTCATACCTGGCAGTCCTCCATCTCCATAATAGTGTCAAATACCTCTTTAATACAGATATATCCAACTATACTGCCATTTACTTTGCCACCTTTGCTTAATTACAGTGTCTGATTTTTAATTGCATGCCAGCAACCCTGAATCAAAAGTGTGATGCAATGTCTCCATCCAGCTCTCCCTTATACACAGACATCCATTCGGCTCTGTGACCACTTCCACTACTGGCATACAGGCAGAACAGCTATGACCCCCATTCCTTGATTGTACCTTTTATAAAAGCAACAGTGAGGCCGAATTAGGGGACAACATTTTAGCATTGAACAGGCTGTGTAAAGGAGGCTAAACGCCAAACATCCGACACACTATGCGACAAATCCTCAGAACAACACCTGCATCCCCTCTAAATCAATATCCCTACTGGAGGAACTCATGTCATATTAGTGTACATCTCTTCTACACAAACTGCTGCAGAACAACGTTGCATGTTCAAATTTAGGTGAGTTGCTGAGACAGAGGTGAAACACATTTGTCAACAGCCCACACTCATGGTGATTAGTGGATTAGTGCTGCCTAATAACCGTGGCATGGTGTTATTTAATGGAAATGTTATGCATCAAGCTGTGGTAGCAGACCACCTTCACATAGAGGACACATGCGTGATCATCTCGTGCCGACTTCTGGCAAACTCCCAGCATACAATTAGAGTTTGTGTGAGTTTCAACACCCACACACCCACCCACACCCACACACACACACACACACATCACAACATGGTTAAATAAACATCCATGGTTCATATTTAACACTAGAAACTAAGTCAATCTTTTGTCTGAGACACTAACTCAGAGGTTTACTGGTCTGATCCATTTTCATACCCATTGGCTGGGCTTGTTTTCAAGCAGGGGCATTGATTTGGGCACACATAGTGCTTTCGTCAACACACACAGTTTCACACATTGGCAAAAGGAAAAAAATGCCTTTCAGTATCAAACCCAGAACCATACAAAACCACCACATTAATTTGATTATGTTCAAAGAATGAGGAAAATAAGGGAGCGAGAAAGGTGTAGGGTTTGCGATAAACAGGCTTAACTAACCAAGCCTGACCTGAAGCCAACAGGCATTTGTTTTTTTGTAAGAGGCCGACCCAAGTCCAAAATCAAGTAGATAGCCCAACCCAACCCAAACCCGCAAATCATTTTGAAAATGTTGTCCAATCCAACCGTCAGATCCTGGTGAGTCCCAACATGCTCGGTTCGGGTAATCACACTCTACTTTGCTCTCCAGGACCATGTCTAGAAAGAGAAACTGAAGACGGATTCCAAAAAGACAGAAATAGACTTTCTAAGAGAGAGAGAGAGAGAGAGAGAGAGAGAGAGAGAGAGAGAGAGAGAAGAGTGAAAGAAAGAGAGAGAAATATGACTGCCAAAATATTCCAGAAAGGACTTTTCTATGACGCCTCTGCACTTCCTCAAACCGTGAGAAAAGTCTGTGCATGCACACATGCACACACAGCGAAGTCCTGTGTGAGACTATAAGGAAATAAGGAATGACCATGCAATCAGAAATTAAATTATTTTTTGCCTTGTGGGTGACTGATGAGGTCTGTGACCTTTCACACACTAATCTGCTGAAGCTGGAAAATAATTTTCATTATCTTCAAAGATTTCCTTTCATTTGATACAGATAGGAAAAATGTTCACAATCACAACCAGTGAAGGATTATCTTCACACAAAAGTCAACCAAAATTGTAAAGAATCATTGAATCGTTGCCATGGTTTATCGATCAGCCTGTCACAACAATAGAACTAGCGTGACAAATCAGCACGATTTAATGTACGTACGCCGTATTACTCGACTGTAAGTGCGAGCATGGAGACAGCTGCTGGGACCTTTAGCCAGAGGCATCAATAGTTAATTCAGGTCACCAGGCTAGTTCAGGCCACAACTGAACACAGCTAATGTCCAAACAACACTATATTTGAGCAGTGACAGAACACATGTGGGGTTTGGATATACTTACACAAAGTAAGCTGTTTTGTCTGTGGTACAAAAATGTGTGAGCACGTTTTTCTATGAAACAAAATGAGAAAAACTGATCAATGATCAAATAAAGTAACTTGATCAAAAGAGTATGAGTAAACAAGCCCAGACTTTTAACTATTAGTCAATTAGTTGTTCAACAAATATATTTGGCCTTGAAAGAATTTAATTTATTTTGCGTTTCTAGTTTTCTCCATTTTTCATCATTGTAAACTGAAAATCTTCAGTTTTAGAATGCAAAATAGATGTATGTATTTAGGACTATGAGAATGACGACACAAGCAGATACCACAAATAAAAGGTAAGGCTCTGTGCTTATATAAATGTGATTATAGGCTTGTATGAGGGTAAATAAAATGTTGAATGATGTCCTGAAATTCTCCTTGTGATTCTGTTTTAATCTGAAATGTGGTTGGGTTTGTATTACTTCAATGTCGCACACGGAACGCTCAGTTTTCTGCTGAAACTCTACTAAGATGTTAGCAGAAGCATTTCAGGTCCATACCTTCAAATCTTTTCTACACATTTGCAAATTGATAATTGACTGAATTCTATAAGGAGCAATTTTCTTTCATTGGTTTATTATAGGTCGGATACAATCACAGGCTTTGAACCTGTTTCTCAACAGCTGTGGACTGCAGGTCAAAGTGACATCTGTGAAGAATGTATGAAGAGATTTGCAAAATTCCTCAACAGCAAAACAGAATGCAACACAAGCAAAAGTGCAAATGCATTACCTTGATGCGTGCAGATATGCACACACTCACCCGCGAAATGTTCCACTACTATTGCGAGGCTGATTAGATAATCTACTTCATTGTTGGAACATCACAGGAATGTCATCGCTGATACATGTCAGGCTTGGCTGAGCAGCGCTTAAATCAAGACATAAAAGGTATGAGTGTATCACTGACTAGACATGACATGGATGCACAGATTTTTTATTATCAGAGTGGTGTGGAGCCTGTAGAGACGTGGCTGCCCAGTCCTGCCACCACAGTGACTACACCCAGAGACTGATCATCTCCTCATGTCTCTTTATCTCCACATGCAGCTTTCCTTTAAATCTTTTGTGAGAGAGATTGTTCACTAATTGTCGGTGAGTCCCGACGTTTCATGAGGAATCAAAGAAGGTAATTAGTTCATTTTGTTTCTATCATCATTTGCTAAATGTCAGGAAGGGAGGGAAAGGAAAGAGGGAGAGAGAGCCGGAGCTTTGAAATGCTAAACAAGACACTTATTGTTCTTGGCCAGCTGCCTCACCCCAAAAAACAAAACCCAAGGGTGCTCATGTGAGCGTGTGAATGTATGCATGTATATGTACGTGTGTGTGTGTGTGTTTCCGTCTGCCTGTGTGGGAGGGGTAAGAGTATTCTCTCCAGAACACACTGGCTCCAGCTGCTTGAGATCACCAGCCAAGTTATTCACTGTGTGTGTGTGTGTGTGTGTGTGTGTGTGCGCAATGTGGAGGACAGGTTAACACACAGTGACGTACAGAAGAAGAAAAAAAAAGCTCAGGTAGATACCAACATGTTGTTAGAATATTTTAATACCAAAGTCTATGAATGAAAATCCTTGTTTTAGAAAGGAAATGCCAGAAGATAAATATGAGTATTTGAGTCTATTTAAGTGTCTGTTGACATTTGTTGATGACACCATTGTTTTCTATAAAGAAAACCCTTTCTACACAGTTGAGTTGAAATAAAATTGTAATTTGATGATTAAATAAAAAATTGCTAGTTACAGATTCTCAAATGTGAACATTTGTCATTTTCCTTTGTCTTCCATAACAGAAAACGCAGCAACTTTAACACGAGTTATTTTTCTCACAAAACAAGCAAATTGAAGACACAGCCTGTATCTGTAAGAATTTGTAAAGGGGTGATTTTCTATCTTCTTTTATTTTTTGAGTGATAAGATTAATTATTGGTGTGTCCACGCTGCAATTAAATACAAATAAAAAAGGTCAGTGATACATGGCATCAAAATCTATATTTGGAACCATTTCTGAATTTGATTAGCCAGATGTAAAGGGCAGTTCCTGACATTTCACTCAGAAGCACAAAGACAGCCCCAAAACTGTATGTGTCCTTCAACATTTAACTCCAGAATAAGACGATACATGATACAATAATGAAAACCTATATCAAGCCTCATACTACATTACTCACACTATATCAAGGGGTTGCTTCACCCAGGTTTACATCACAGGTTTCATTCAAGTCAACAAGTGCAGCTGCTTTTATTATGGACACATGTCTACCCCCAAACCCAGAGGATCAGTGTCAGACTCTTCAGCAAACATCAAACCAGTTCCTGAATCATGTTCATCAGCTGGACAACAAACAGGAGTAGTCTGATAATTTCAACTAGTACCTTTTTTTCCCCAGTCCTTGCCACAATTTAAACGGATTGTGTTTAAATATTGCTGCTTAACCACTTCACTCTGTGGCTACATCCGTATTAATGTGTTTTCTGTTTTAAACCTGCGCTTGAAAACTAAAATGATCTCCGTCCAAACTGAGCGTTTTAGGTAACACACCTGAAGACGCATACCACGTGACCATTCAAGTACACTTAGCATGTGTGTGTGTGCTGTTGCAAACAGGAAGCAGGTTGTCTACTCTGCAGCTGGTTGCTTAGTTACAGAAAATACGAACAAAAGCAGCGATGGTGAAAAGTAAAACGAGGGATTTGTTTTGTTTTCATTCAAACCAATAAATTGTTCACCATGCAAAGTTATTCTGGTTTTTTGACCAGTAAAGTATATTATTAGAGTCATTTTCTGGTTGATTTATTGGCAACTTCACAGGCATGAATGGCACAGAATTATCTGATTAGATTTCCATTGGACCTATAGTAACAAACTGTGAAGACCAAATGAAGCTAAATGATAGAAACAACCAGGAACCCGCCAATATCAGTTCCCCAAAGTATCTTAATATTATTTGAACACAAATAATCTTCATGATGTGTTTAGTGAGCAAACAAAATAAGAGTTGAAAATGAGCAGACTTTTCCCTTTAAAAATTCAGTTTTCTTAAAATGTTCCAGCTTCTTGCTTGATGTCACAATCTCTATATGCGAGGTTGTTGTGTGAAATATACAATATATGGTTTATATATATACATTTTATCACAGAAAGCTCCTGAGCCGTCACATCCTCTACTTTTCTCTATGGGACTGAACACCACCTGCTTGTAGGAATACGATTATTTAACACCTATTTAATTGGACGATAGACTTCAATGACTGATAATGATGTATTGACTTACCAGATGAGCCTCTTGAAGAATACAATATTTTCAGGTTAAGAAACTAAGGCAAAATGTCTGGTGTAAAACTTGTGCAATGTTAAGTCCACAAGGTCAGTCTCGCATTCTCGAGCTAATTCAGTAGATTATATCTGCACAATAATTAGGCCAAAGACTCTCAGCTCTCAGTTTAGCCAATTTACTGACCGGCACAACACTTCGTAAAGGGAATAGCATTTTATAACATCCCCATGAATGATCCACACTGACAGGAGCACACCAAAGCTTCAACACCCATATCTGGGGCAGGAGAAGTATTGGGTTAGGGCTGGGAGTGCTTCTGTGCGTTTGTGTGTGTGTGCGTGTGTGTGTGTGTGCACCCTGGTCCACTAAGTGGTTTTCAGTGCCAAGGCCCAGAGGAGAGCCTCAGCCTCAGGCCTCACCCCACTAACACACATCATGACAGCCTCACTTTTTCCGAACACACACCCAAGATGTGTCTGCATTGCAAGATAAGAGTGGCGGGGCTAGGTAGGTAGATGTGTCCAGACAGGACAGTCATTAGTCATTAATACTGTGGATTTAACTGTTAATGATTCATTCCACTAAGTTAGAACTGGCTAATAAACTCACATTTGTGCCACACAATTGTAAACGTGAAGACAAGCATTTAACCATTATTATAAGATAAACTTCTAAATTTCATATTGCCACATAAGAAACTAGATTAAGTAGATTTTAATAACTTGAATTGGGGCTGAGCAATAAAACAATATCACCGACTAACGGAATATGATTTGAATCGATAGCAATATAATAAAGGTTCAATAAATAGCTATATATATTGATTGTGCATTGTGTAAGCAGAACTAGGAGTTACAACACACAGTTGATCTACCTCGGATTTGTAAAATACTTAGTTTTTTGTTACAAGGAGTTGAAAACCTCAACATTCACTCAGGAACAAAAAATCTGTTTGTAAATGTAAAAGAAATAACGATGTGACATTTATCGCGATAATTATCGATATTGACGATACGAAAATTTGTATCTGGATATATTTTTGGGCCATATAGAGCCAATATGATATATTGCCCTAACGTGAACTTACAGTATCTGCAGTCTATGACACCCACACACACCCTGTGATAAAATGCGGTAAGTTGAGAAAAGGGAGACATTTGAATATCAAACACGAGCTGTCAGGTGAATGAGTGTAACGGGGATAACAGAGACGTCACGAGGGGGAGAAATTTAAATAGATTTGTCTGTGGACCAACACGGCAGCCTCCCTTATTCAGCAGGTACAGGCCTGGGCGGTCTCGTGGCTCCATCTCTGCAGCCAGGCTATAACCGGCCTCTTGCCTCGGTGCCGCTTCATGACACGGGGTATGGTTGTGTCACACTCCCTGACAGACGTCCGATTTCGACACACAGCACATAGGATCGGGACAGAACCAGCCCCTCTCCGGGATCAGTTTCCCCCCGAGTCAACTATGGGCGCACCTTCCGCTCTGACAGTTGCGTAACAGACCGGCCCTATCGCTTTAACCGTATTACGCATATGGTCGGCGATGTGTAGCAATACCGCCGTGAGATCCGATCAAGGCTGAAATGTGCGGGGATCCGACCGGATTCTGCGGGCGTAGAAAGCGGCTTGCTTTGTGGGGATCTAGGCCGGCGCCGGCGCCGGTGCTGCCTTCCCTCCCGGCCACGGCACTGCCCGGCGCGGCCTGCTAACCCCGAAGCAGGCGGTGTGGCCCCCGGGGACCAGGCGGTGTGGGCGAGCTGTGTGCCGCTCAGCACCGGCCAATCTCAGACACTGATACAGACATGCAGCGGTGCTAAAGCTAACACATTTAAGTGAGGGGGGGGGGGGGGGGGGGGGACATGTAGCCCACACTGGGGCCTGGTGCATGCAGAGAGGGGGAGGCTACTAGAGGTGTACTTACTGCTGACTTTCATGCTGCCGAAAGCGGAGGGCTGCGGCACTGGTTTGCAGCTCTCCGCGAAGGATGTGGTCCTGGGCCGACCCGACATGATCCAAATCCCCGATACGATTCTCTCGACCTCCGGGAGACTGTGACTTGCTTAAACGGCGGGGCTGATCGATTCGCCGACCCTTCTCAGCCAAAGGAGGACTGCCAGTAAATGAATAATGTCACAGTAATTCACAGGGTGGCCAGGCAGAAAGAGACCCCTTTCTCCCGCTGGTTCCTAATAAAACGACCCTTTTCTGTCCCAGCAGCCGTCGATCAGAGCATCGTTTCCTCTTTATATTCCAGGTTTTTCTCAGCGGGCCTTAGCAGACACGTCTCCGACTGAAATAGTCATGGATCTGGCCTCTCCCTGTGGCCCCCCGGTTAAAACCCGACTGCGATTTTTCCTTCTGGAGGCTGAATCAGTTTTCACAAAAGATGAAGCGGGGCTGCGTTCGGGTAAATCGCGGATAAATGCGGCGGTTACGTGACGATTCGGGGACACATGCGGCTCCTCTTCATATCCCGATGTGGAGGCTCAATGATCCGACTGCCATGGCGGCTCCTTCGCTATATGCGCTAGCCTACAGACGCTCCAACGGAAAATCTGCCAGTTGACACGGTCTTCTTCGGCGGCTTCACGCTGGCTCCACAACCCGCCCTGCCGCCGTCTTATTTCGGCGTCTTCACCGAGGGCCCCGGGGCAGCGAGCTCCACAGAAAACGGCGGACTTAGGACGAACAGTGCGACGATACCCGATTTCTTTTTTATTCCTTCCCCATAGGTTTCGGTCTCGCTGTCTTTGTCGCCGCGCACATAAGCTACGCTACTTCCGTACAGGGCTACAGGGATAGCTCCGCCGCCGAGGGAGGAGGTTCACGCTGCTGACGTAACCCGCGACGGAGAATAGGAAAATCTGTGAACGCGCAAACGTCGAATCTGGGGTGGCCAGTTCAGCCAATCAGAGAGGCTTTCCTTCACGAATGGGCGTTGACCGGATTGCCCTGAGCCAATAGGAACGCCGCCCTCCAGCACCACATGGCACAATTTGCTTGGCACCGCCCTCGTGACTTCAAAGGCTTTTTTCCCAGTGCCGCGACAGGGACAAGGGGCGGGCCTGCACCCGGGATTGATGACTCCGTCGGCCAATGGGAGCTCCGGGAGCGGCCTGTCAGTTCAGGCGGGCCCAGCTGTCACAGTGCACCGGTGCTCATGCAGCACTGTTGCTATGTTAGTCCCACAAGTCTCCCCCCCCCCCAGTCCCTCCTCAACACTTTTAAACTCATATAAGTCATGATCCTGTAAGTGGGAGTACGTGCATGGCTGCCCCGTCACAGGAGCTCTTTAACCTGCTCAGTTTGGTCTCTACATCTTTATCTATCGGCCCTTAAAGCAACACTATACTCAAATTTTTTTAACATTAGAATTTTAGAATATAGGACAAGATGGTGACTGTCCCTTGTACGTTTCAAGGTCCTCTGCACAATTTAAAGGGATAGTTCACCGTAAAATGAAAATTCGCTCATTATCTACTCACCACTCTGCCGAAGGAGGGGTGGGTGAAGTGTTTCAGTTCACTTTTTGAGTTTCAGGGCTAACCAGCGTTGCAGCCAAATCCAATACAATTGAAGTAACTGGGGACCATTTCTTCGAATGTAAAATAACTACAAATTTGACTCGAAATGACATCATTTACACCATGTTTTTAGCCTAAATTTAAAAAGTAGCGATCATTGTATTGGATTTGGCTGCAACGCTGTTTACCCCTGAAACTCCAGAAGTGTTTTGTGGACTCATCCACCACCCACCCCTCCATCGGCACAGGGGTGAGTAGATAATGGGCCAATAGATTTTTTTTTGATGGAATAGCCCTTTAAGGCAACACTATATGCAATTTTTTTACATTCAAATTTTAGGATATAGGATTAAATGGTGTATGTTTGAAGGTCTTCTGCACAATTTAAGTTACCAACTACCATTTATTTTTTCTCTCCATTTTATGTTTGTGGCGGTAAAAAGACAGCTAGACCTTGAACGTTGAACCTGTACTAATGCTTTAGATTAATATCAGTGGATACTAGCTATTTTTTTGTTCTTGGCAAAATGTTATTGTTTCTGCCTCTGTTATAAATGTTTATGAACCATGAATAAACGCTTACCAAGTTGTTAATATTTGACTTTCGCTCCCAATCGTAAACGGCTCTTTGCATAAATTAGACACAGAGATTTTCACAATCTGGTTCCCATCCAAAAAATGTTCATGTCAATGGCTTTTAAGTGAACAACAAAGCATTAGCAGATGATTTATTTACTATTAATAAAACCACTTACAACTTGACCCAGTACAAATAATGACTTATTAGAAATCCTTTGTGCGTCTCTAATGACCTTAATCCATTTGGGGTGAAGTCTATTAGAACTAATCTCCATCTATTTCTCTTTCTGCAATAAGTGTGGAATGTCTGTTGTGTTACTTGGAGAAAGAAATATAAGTATGATGAACTGTTTTTATTCCACAATTCTACATTTCCTCCACTGTTCCCTGATCTGAGACAGAATGCAGGTCACTTATCTGGGCTTGGCAGGAAAGCAGTTCCCTCTCCAGAAAGATGCTGGTAGTCAGTCTTTTGTGTGGTTTATTTATACTCTGCTCTTTTTCAAAGGGAACTTCTCCCAGGCTGCCCCTCAATGGTTCACATGCAGAATAGAGAGAAACAGCGTCTCAGAAACAGGCAGCTGAGCTGAAGTAACGCAAGATGGTGCTTTTCCAGCATCTCCCCAGGCGAACTCACATTTTATTAAAATGCAGAGAGAAGATAGTGGGCGAGAGGGAGATAAAGAGATGGGTACATCCGGAAAGAGAAATTTAAAATAACAGGGGGAGAGGGTGCTGTTTCTGTTTTTGTCTGTGCTGGAGAGATATAATAAAAACTCCAGAATCTGTCTTTAGGAAGTATTTTGGTAATGATTAGGATTAACATAAAGAGAGTCTCCTTTTTGTCCCCCCCCGACAGACTAATCCTGCTTCATGCCAGTACAACAATTGAATACACTTTCTGTTTGTCTGTCTCTTATTTATGCAGTACATTTTTTTATATGGTATTATATAGTATTAGAGTATTGCCCTTGGGGTGAACTAGTTTTCTTTCCTGTTATATATCGTATTAAAAGAGGTGAAGGTGCAGCATGAATATGAAGTTGTGTGAACTTTCTTTAGAGGAAACCGGTGACAATTTGAAGATCTGAATGATTAAAAACAATACAATGGTACTGGGAAAATAATGAAGTGTATAGAAATGTAGCAGTGACCTGTTTACACCAGTTGCTCTGACAGCGTGCGATATCTCATAAACCAGCTGTGGATGGGAAGCATGTGACAACAAGTGTTGTTTTGTACAGACAACGCAGGGCATTTCAAACTTAAAGCAAACAACAAAATGCAGATTATGCAACAAAATGGCAGTGCAACATTTTCATTAACGCATTTGACAGTGAGAAACAATA
The DNA here is from genome assembly GCF_009819705.1 of Hippoglossus hippoglossus. Lineage (NCBI taxonomy): Eukaryota > Metazoa > Chordata > Actinopteri > Pleuronectiformes > Pleuronectidae > Hippoglossus > Hippoglossus hippoglossus. The sequence continues at coordinate 19,238,661 of NC_047171.1, forward strand.
AAAGAGACAGAAAAACAGTCGCTAATAAATATTAAAATAAATATAAAATAACTAATAATAACTGTCACGTGAAAACCTTTAATTTAGCTTTTCTTTGTTTTTCTTTACTCTAAATGTCCGACTTAGACAGTTTTGGAATGTAAGGGTTTCATGTGACAGCAGAAATATACAAATAAGACCATAAGTAATATTTTAAAAAGTAAACAGCAGAACATATTCACTCAAATCATCTCCCATATTAGATACGAATTTGCCATATGTTTAATTAAATTGTGTCTTGAAATATTTTTTACGACATGAATTCCAATGGTAGAAACGCATGACCCTGTAAAGTGCAGTGAACCCGTGCTCATACAAAGGTGGGTTTGAGGTCTTCTTTGAACACCACAGGGTGCGAGGAGCGGTACAGGCTGGTGAAGCCTTCGTACTCGCTGTCCGAGGAGTCCGAGGAGTCCGAGGAGGAGAGGAGCGAGCCCCGCTGCAGGCAGGAGTCGCAGTACGGACGATGGTAGTAACAGTAGTCTGTTGAGCTGCTGGAGTCTGAGTCCCAGTAACCACAGGAGTCTCTAATGCGTCTGTGGTGCTGCTCATTATCACCACCTGCCTCCACATCAGGTGGATCTGTGTGATCGTTTTCTCTGCAGCGCAAGGCTGAACATCTGTGAGACCTCGAAACGCTCCTCCGACTCTTTCTTTGGGCTTTATGGCTTTCTGCCTCCTCCTCATCCTCCTCCTGCAGCCCAAGGTCACTGTTGTGGACCTGGAGGAAGGTCCCATCCACAGTCGCCTTGTCATGGTTCCCTCCTGGATGTTGGCGTTCACACTTTTCCTTTATCTTCCCACATCCGGAGTAGAAGAAGGGAGGCGTCAAACCTCTTCTGGAAGAGTTGAACGGCGGCCGACGTTTTCTCATCGCGTACGGGGAGATACTGGGGTAACGGAAGAGAACGGGCGGTTGAGGGGAGTGTGGCGTCCGCAGGGACAGCGGCGAGAGTGCAGAGAATTTGAACTGAGAGGGCGTCCTGGCTGTTTGACTGGGAGATCGAAGTGCACCTTCCAAGACCGCATCCAGGCTGAGCTCATGGAGGATCTCCTGCAACTGCTCACTGCTCACAAAGCCAGTCGGTCTCAGCTGAGATGTTTGGCCACAATAGTTGCTAAAAGTTTCAACTGGAAAGGGGTTTAACCCTCTACGGCACTGTAGGGACGTGACAAAGTTGACGGTCTGCTCTGCTGTCCGAGGTAATCCAGAGGACGGGAGGGACACGGGCTGTTTGAGATCCTCCCCTGTTCTCGTGTCTTTGTCTGTAGAGCCAGGGATCGACACACTCTTTAGATTTTCATCCGCATACACATCGTGAGGGAGCGGGGAGGAAGCCGTCCTGGGGTTTGAGGAGTTCGAAGCAGCGGGACGCGCTGACAACAGCGTAACGGCGGGTGATGAAACAGCAGCAGCAGTGAGGTGAGGAGGTGAGAGATGAGATTTAGCGACTCTCTGAGGTAGAGAAGAAGAAGAGGGGCCGTCGGACTGAAGCTCCGTGGTCTGAGTGGAGGAGGAGTTGAGGTTGGTGGCAGAGGAGTCCATGTTCTGGTCCTCGCACGACTGGCTGGCTGACATGAGGCGCAGTAGTTTGTCCTTGGCGTTGCTCACCTGCTCCTGGAGGCTGTCAATCACAGCGTTTTTCTACAAATTATAAACACAAAAACAATTTTTAGATGTAGAATTTTTTTTTACATCTTAACAAGATTTGCAGTTTTCTGACTGCGGATGGTTTCAAGTGAGAAATGTTAAATGTCATCGGCATGCTTTTGTAAACCATCAGTTTGTTCAGTCTACTTCATATGAAAAGGCTATGTCTGAATGAGTAGCACTAAATATAAAGAACAGCCGAGGTCAATGGGAGTACAACTGGTTTTGCATGTAGTTTTGCATTTGGTCACTAACTGGAAAAACTCACTGGCAATCCATGTAGCAGCTGCTGATATTTCAGTCTGGACCAATGTGATCTCTATTAACAAACCCTGCATGTCAGATGATAGCCAATGGGCTCCGAGAAGTGGTGGATCGATTGACGGACAGATCAACATTACCACTAGTATGACTAAGCATCAATATATCCGACTGTGCTTCCTAATGGCAGACACCACCAGGAATAATGTGAAAGAGAAGTGTAATCTAAATAGCTGACAACGAAAACAATTTGTTGTTGTTGCATTATGAGAAAAACACCAACATGCTCACAGAAATTCAGTTATCTTCTAATTCCTTCTTGTTACGTAGCAGATAAGTACTGCTGCAGTACCTCATTGAGGAGTTTTTTCATGGAGTTGTTCTCGCCCAGCAGGTAGTAGATCTCATCCTGGCTGTACGCAGACTGCTGGCTCTTACTGGGGCTGCTGAAATACTTCGCCATCTGACCCGGGTTGTTCTGATCCTCTTCAAACTGCCGCCACTGGGTCAGCTGTGTAAGAAGTTTTGGAGGCGTTAAAGAATGCACAGATCGTCACGCTGACTTTCAGCTAAACATGGCAGGCAGCACTTCGATAAAAAAAAGAAAGCAGGGACGAGGACATGGAGTAAGAGTTATAGATGCAGGGCTGTTTGCAGGTCGTTTAGGTGCACACCTCATTCCATTCTGGCGTGCAGGGAACACTGTTTTCGGTGTTTTATGTTGTGTGAGATTTATTGTTCTTGTGTACTTCAGGTTTGTTTACCTGCAGGGTTGAAGGCAGCGCTGGTTGTCAGCAGGACAGTAAATTGTTGTGCCTGGTATTTTAAAGTCTAGTCTTGGAATTTTTAACTTGTGAAATCTGTACGAATTTTTATGTTATTGCAGTAAAGTGGTTTTTTTCAAGGTTTTTATATTTGTTTCCCTGCAGAGCACCAGTGGGCCACTTGCTGCTCATGCCATGGGACAATTTTCTTTCGCTTTTAATTGCTGGGGTTGCTTTTTCTGCCTTCTCCGCCCCGGAGAGTGAGCTGATTGCAGAAAAACATACTGGTACATGTATTACCTGTGGGGTGAACTGGTTTTCTTTTTTTATTGCTGTTGGTTGCTTACTGGATCAACTTGTGGTCTCCTTTCTCACTTTAAGTACTGTAGGTTGGTCCCAGATATGCAGTCAGGGCGGGCTTTAGGTGTTAACTGTTAGTGTGAAAATGTTGTGCTGTGTTAACTCCATTGCTGTGCAAGAGTAATGAATTCAGTGGGTACTGGTGTACATGTGGAGCTCAGCCAAAGTAGAGCCGAACTTCTCCTTTATTGTCATTCCTTATATGACAGCGACCTGTTCAGGGTGTAACATGTAGAAATACACACGTTAAAGGGAAACGTTACCGGGACGTTTGACCAGGTGTGTTTGAGCGTGTTACTCATCGTTCAGACATTTCCTTCCTCTCTCCATTGAAGAGGCATTCCTTTATCGTCACATAAGCCTACTGGCAGAAACCCGGAGAGTCGTAAATCCGTTTGCAGCAGCCTACGTAATTTTGACTCATAAACACTTTCTGTGTGAATCACCCTCCTCTGATAGATCCGGCGAATCCGACACGCATTTAGAAACAGGGCGGTGCGGGCACCAATGTCACTCACAACGTTTACTGGTTATGTCGAAGCAAGGAGGGGAAGTCATACAGGTATCTGTTATTCGTCTGTCTGTTTGTCATATGTCTGTCTGACTAACTGTCTCTATCCACAGACGGTTTCCAGACAGAGTAGTCTGATAGTTCTGCCTAAAAAATAAAATTCCTCCCACGACACTTCAAAAGCATTTCAAATGAATATAGTTTCTTTCTTCCTCAGCAGACTCACGCATCTTATATGTGCATCTTGTGTTTTTTTTTCCTCTGACCTGAGGCACAAACAGCATACAGTTAGTGGCTAGTGTGCACATGAAGATGGCTCCAGCCACGGTGCTGTAGACCAGGTTGGGCCAAGCATGCAAGAAGACGGACACAGGGATGACCACGGCCGAGGAGAGGGTGACCAGAGTGACGGCGGTTATGATGGTGGGAGACTGGTTGACTGGAGGGTGGCTGACGTTGCTGGTCAACCCTGCCAGGTAAGTGCCATAGAGGAGGAGACTGCCCTGAGGAAAGATGGAGGAGACAAAGGGCAAAGATGATGTGAAGCAACAAGTTGAAATCACTTAGTTAATGCAGGAATTAGAAGCAGATATTTCATGATTACATGTGATTAAGACAAACATGACTTACCTTCTGAACAGCAATAATGATGGCCCATAGATCTGAGTACACACAAGAGCAAGAGTCCATCTGTGACAATGTGTAGGAAACGTCTCTGTCCACCACCTACATCAGAAAACAACTTCAGTAATGACTTTAAATCTGATTATATTTTTGGAATATATAGTTGACACTATAGTCCCCACACTGTTCTTCCATTCTTTGCAAAATCCCCGTTCGATTCTACCTTGACAGCAGCTGCGACAGACCGTGAACACCTGATGGGGTCTGTGAGGTTCCAGAAGGTGAGAACCAGCAGGTCCACCAGGATCAACAAAGCCACCAGGCCCATCAGCTGGATGTCTCGGATGATCTGAGACGGAAATCGGCGTCAAATAGAGATCGCATAAAAAAAACAAGCTTGTTTTATCGAGAGCTACCTCTGTGTTTCACTCAAGGGATACTATGAGTCTCTGACTGTAATGCATTATATAAAGAATCACTGTGTAAGTTGATCCAGCTTTGCATAATAGAAAACATGTGAGAATTTATTTATATCTCTTTGCTTGTTCGTCGTTGCTTTAATTTCAACTGAAATATTTTGAGATATGCCGCTATATACTAAAGAAATATAAACAAATAAATGAGACAAAAAATATGAAAATTACATAAAATATGTTTTTATTTAAATCTATATTAAAACTATAATTTTTACCAATACTGTTTTAGACCCCATGTCTGCTTTGCTTCTGCACAATCCCAGCCTGAAGTTAAAACTCTTTACCAAACGTTAAAAGAGGTCTGAAAGGTTAATGCATGATGGAGTGAGGAGTGAGTGAAGAGCCGGCCTTACCACTCTCTTGTCGGGCAGTCGCTGGGTGAAAACCCGGTACAGTCTCCACGTCTTCCCCAAAATCGGACCGAACACCAGGGTACTGCCGACACACAGAGTCCACATTCGAGCCTGTAAGTAGATGAAAACGCTGCAGCATTTCCTGACTGAGATTTATCCAACAATATGATGGAGAACGGAGGCTGATGTGGTGTGAGCGCTTACTTGGATCACAGCCGAAGATGCTCCACCGTGCCAGTGTGTGCGTTCATCCACGGCAAATAGGAAGCCACTGCTGTAAGTGAGGAGACTCCCCAACAGAGTCAGGATGTTCAGATTAGGACTGGACATCTTCACTATCCTGGGGACACGACACATGCGACAATTAAGCTTCAGTAAATTAATTATTAGAGTTTTTATGCTACGTGTTTTTCAGTTTTTTTTACTGCACCTGTTGTTTTTGAAGCGCAGCGTGAAGAGGAGGAAGCAGAAGGCCAGCAGGATGCCACATGAGAGCAGCGTCCACACCACAGCACTCAGCACCGGGGAGAGCGAGCGCCTCGGGAGCTCCACCGCCAGCTGTGCACACACAGACATGCACACGGACACTTCTTAGAATCACATCTGATGTATCGGACATGTCGTTTTTATACATCTATGTCATTGGAGTATTGTTTATGTGTATTCAAAACTTTCACTTTGGTGGAAAAGAAACAGAAAAGAGTGAACAGGGTGCATTTGAGTGAACGAAACTTTATTAAATAAAACAGAGCAAGAATCATAATGCGAAAGATTTTCTAACTTAAACTAAAAGGGCACTCAGTAGAGCACATCCCTCCACCAAGGCCCAACAATCGCCATTTGAAGGAAAACACATTTTAATTCACTGGATCCACATTTTTATTTGGATCTGCACCAAATTGCACGTAATCATCCGTCCACTAAACATATTTTCCATCAAGATCCATGAATTATTCTGTGGGATAATGCCCTATTTCAAAATGTTAAAGAAAGAGAAAATAAAATCCTGGATCCGCGCCCTGATCCAGATCTGCACCAATAGGTAATGGTTTCTTCCGTGACCCATACCACATCATTCCACCAGGTCCCCTGGTAATCTGTCCGGTAGTTTTTGCGTAATCCTGCTAACAAACAAACAAATGAACAAACACAGACGAAAATATAACCTCCTTGGCAGAAGTAATGATACAAAAAGAGCTGAAAGCATTCGAGCCGATTTTTAGACGTTGACAGGCGAGATGATCAGAGGTGCAGAGTTGATGCCACCATGATTTCGCCGTGGGTTGAAGTAGGGGAATAGTTTCTCTTTGAAGGAGTACCCGGTGAAGGAGTAAATATGGGAAGCAGAGTCCGCATTGTAAAAAGAGACCTGCCCCCACTCCACATCCACGTAGACCCCGACTCTCTGCGGCTTCTCGACCAGCGGCACACAGACCGGAGTGCTGCTGAGCGCCCAGTAGCTCTTGTCCCTTCTCATCCCCAGGGTCCAGTAGCCTCCTTCGGGGTTGAGCATACTTCCTCCTTTTCTGTTGACGGATTCCAGCCCGACTCCGATATCCCACTCTGTCTTCCCTTTCACTTGGACCTCGAAGTAGAACCTGCCACAGGAGAAACCCTGCTTCCCCAGAACACTAACACCTGGGTAAAATCTCTCTGGGTTGTCAGGGAGGCTCAGCGCCACATCGCCGTGATGGACCTGTTTCCTGTTCTCAGACAGCACCAGTTTGGGATGGGCCGTGTCCATGTCAAGAGTCACATCCACAGCAAACTGCTGAACCCGCCGAAACTCGCTCTCACACAGCCTCTTCACCTCAGTCTTGACGGTCTCCTCCAGCTGACTGACCACTCTCCGGACCGCTCTCCTCACCGTGCCCACGTACACAGCGCTCTCCACGTCAGTGTTGGACCAGTCTTTGGTGGCTGGTGGTGCGGAAAAAGCTGGAAAGCTCTGGAGAAGGTAAAAGTCATCATCAGAGTGCGAGAGCTGATCCAGCTCGGTGCTTCTTCGCCTCAGCTCATCGATCTCCTGCTCCAGCTCAGCGACGAGTCCGCTGGCCCTGCTTTCAACTTGTTTCTGCTTTGCACCGATCGCCTCCACCACCTCCGTTTGTCCTCTCTGGATAATGTGCAGCAGTTTGGTGAAGACTTGCAAACTATCCTCAATCTCTCTTTCCGTGTTTCCTTTGCTGAGCTCAAAGGTTTTGTCAACTTTGCTGATTTTCTGCTGTCGGCCGTGGATCCTTTCTTCCACCTCTTGGTTTACCTTCATAATCTGAGCTCTCTTTTCTCTGCTCTCGTCTTCAATAGGAACCGTGTGATGTGCCTTGTGGTCCCTCTTGATGCACAGCTGGCACACGTACGACTGGTCAGTGCTGCAGAACAGCTCCAGGAGATTCTCGTGCTTCTCACACACTCTGTCTCTCATGTCCATCGTGGGATTGACCAGCCGGTGTTTTTTGAAGGTGCCTAGAACATGATGAGGCTCCAGATGAGTCTCACAGAAGGAGGCCAAACAGTCCAGGCAGGATTTCTGAGCCTTGACTCTTTTCCCCACGCACACGCACACGTCACATGAAACGTTTCCTGAACATCGGTCCCCTGTGCTGGCTTCGCTTTTGTCTTTTTTCTCCAACGACTTCTTGAACTGGGAGGCCACCTCTGAAATGAAGGTGTTCACTTTGAGGTCGGGCCTCCGGGAGAACTTCTGCTTGCACATGGGGCACTGCGACACATTCGCGCTCTTCCAGTATCCCTGTACGCAGTCTCTGCAGAAGTTGTGCCCGCAAGGAGTCGAGACCGGCTGGTCGAACAGATCCAGACAGATGGGGCAGAGGAGCTGCTCCTTAGACAACACACTGCCGGCAGACGCCATATCTGGGAACACATCCAGAGAGAAAAGCAGGTGAGATTTTAGAGAATAAATTGGCTGCATTCCTCGTACGTTTTTTTCTTTGCACTGTACTATGAGTGCTGAATACAGTTGTTCCTAGTGAGCCGACTGCTTCCACGAATAGTAACAAATGTACGGTGTTAAATTTCATCAGAGGATGTTTCATTGTAGCAGCCACTTTTCATGTCAGTGGAGTAAAACATACAATAATAAAGACGGACTGTTTAAACGTTAAAACAAAGTAAAACAGTACATTCAAATTCTATCTTGTCTCATAAAGCATTACCATAACAAAGCAAAAACAGCTCACTCCTTTCCCTTGGGTGAAGATCTACACTTTGAGACTGACACATAAATGATCAACATGAAGCACGAACGAAATCAAAGAGATAACTCACCTAGCTTCTGTGTGTTGTAGAGCGAAGAGGAGAGGGGAGTGTGTTTGTGTTTCCAGACGTGACGCCTCTGCTGCTTTCGTTTCTATTTGGAAAGTCACATTACACGCTCCTGTGCCGCGGCCTCATGTTGCTGATCTCCACTCGCTCTTCTCTTAAAGGCACCAGTGACTGTGACGATACTAAACATAGCTGCGCCTGTCCTTCCCAATAACCTCTCCAGATCCCAACAGCTGAACTGACCTCTTGAGTAGATTTATAACACATTTGATGTGTTTGATTTGAGTCTGTGCATCCTTAATCTTCAGACAATTCAACAGCATAAAAAAGTAGACACAAAAAACTTTTAAAAGTAGTTTTAAAATGCTTTGTAATTGTAATTTAATTGACATGTTACTGAGTCAAAATAAAATCTATAATAAACATTAAACTGATATATCTACATGTCTAACTTAGAGGATTTATTTTTACCCTTTAACCTTTTGGATGGCCCAGAAATATTCTGCTGCTCAGAAAAGCTGGATTTTATGGAGCGTTGTCTGCAAACATGTGGACATGTATGAGCCTGGGGGTGTGTCAGCAGCACTGTGGGTTTTTTGTGTGTGCATGTGCATATACAGTATATAAATACACAGACAAATGTGTGTGTACATGGCATTTTCATACCTCAGGCATCATATGTACACCATATTTATAGATTTACTTGTGTATGTGCATGTGTGTTTGTGTGTGCAACGGAGAGGAACTAGAATTCCCAACAGACGCCTTAAATTCAGGAGAAGTCAAGCTGCACCAAATTCTGCACACTCGTGGATATAAGTCCCCTAAATATGCCTGATTTTTTCAATCAATTTACCTGGAATATTCCCTGGAAAATGGGTGAAAATGTCAGAAGAAATGACCTATATCTCACAATGTTAAAGAACGTGACAACATTTCCTGCTTCTGCTCCTTTGTCCAGATCTGCACCAAAATGTAACGATGTCCTCCTTGGCCCATGTCCCATTACATGAACTTTCATGCAAATTGGTTAAGTAGTTTTTGCTTAATGCTTCTGACAAACAAACCAACAAACAAACCAACATAAACTCCTTGGCGGAGGTATATTACCGTGCTGAGGCTGCATAGTCTCTGCAGAATGTCAAGACCCTCCTGCCTGTTGACTCCTGCGTGGATGAAGCACAGAGGGGAATCACAGTGGGAGCTGCAGTTCAGCTCAGGCTCCATGACTGGCCCCGGTCTGTCTACTTTTACACACACATCCTGAGGAGAGAAAAAACAAGAAGACGTGATGGGTTTGAAGACGTTTGAGAATGAAACACACAATCCTCCACTGAGCCGCAGAACTGAAAACACACTGGGCACCAGGGAAACACATTAATGTGAAGTGCTGCTTCTATTCCCTGATCTATAACTCACTGAACTGTTGTAGGGCTTGTAGTCACCACAGTGTGGTGCTGTCACAGGGACCTCTGAGAGGAAACAGTGGGAGCATGCATGTCATTTTGAGCTGCATTTATATTAGATCAAAAAGGAAAAGGACCAGAGGCACACATCAATGGAAGAGAAGATTAAATTTAATCAAGATCAGATTTAACCGAGATTAATTAAGTATTGTTTTGTTCCCACCACAAAACAAATTGAGCTGTCGAGACTTGGCCTGTGTGACAGGAAGCCTGTCAGTGTGTGTGTTTCTGCTTATCCTCAGTTTCCACAAGCACTGCGTCACCACAGAGGTGAAGCAGCCAACACCTGCTCACACACACACACACACACCGCTGTGTCACACACATCTGTGCACAAGACCGAGACACAACACTGCGAGTGAAATACGGCAGAGCTATCATTTACAGTTTCACTCAGGGACAAATGATGCGCAATCAGCCGGGTTATTTATGGCACCTCGGAGAGAATCACTAAACAACTGTTTGTCACTCTTGCCACAGGCATTTTTATGAGGCTAAAAGCCGCGCTGCACTGACATGTTGCAGGTTTAATGATGCGCCATGGTATCACCTGATGCTCTGAGCTGTAACTAGCACAGACTTTGGGGCGAACGCTGCCGTGACTCAGGTACGTGTCGCTGAGACTATGTGCGACCACTTGTATCGATGGAATTAGGCAGACAGGTGAGTGTTTAGATGAGTAGCGTGTTGTTAGGAATCGTGTCTCGTCATTGTCTGTGGAGTGACTAAGATAACCTGAGGGCTTTGTTGTAGTTAGTTTACAGAATCCATCAAAAAAAGTGGGGGGAAATCTATACTCAAAAACTAAACCAGATTAGGACATGATAAGTAAATAAACAATACAGTGACATAAAGAAATAGTTGATTTGAAATAGAGTAAGTCCAGAGAGACCTATTTCCAAAAACTAATGATGTTAACAGAACAATGAGGACCTCTGGGCAGCATGTGTGGGAAATGTCTGGAGTTCCTGTCCATGTCCTTTCGTCACTTTCCTATTTTAGATCACAGTTCTGCTGCTTCCCGCAGGAAAAGCCGGCAGAGAGAGGCATTTCCGCCCGTTTTTCAAAACCCTGCATCCATCGATCTCAGCTCAGGAGAAAACCCCGCCGAGGTCAGGAAAGGTCAGCCAACATCTACCATGGAGGGGTCACTGTGTGAGCTACGAGCACAGGGCCCGTCCCCCGGGCTGAGTTTGGTTTTATGGACATGTTTTGACAGTTCAGAAGAGTCACGAGGAGTGTCTGAAGCCTAAACCGCAGGTAATACCTGAGCTACCTGGCCTTGGATGTTTCACTTAAATGTAGGGCGGGCCTAACCTGTGTGCAGCAAAGCTTTTAGCTGAAAAGGGAGGCCCTGTGTCCTCCAGTTGCATCTATTTAAAAAACTAATACATTTTCTAAACTAAATCTGACGTACTTTTTACAAAAAAAAGAGTTAAAACATTTCATTGTCCTGTCAATCTCTGTGCTTCTCTTTTAAGATTAGAGAGGCGGCCGCTGCCAGATGTAAAGCTCGCTTCAGGGGCCAATATTGAAACATTCCTCCTCACTCAGTAATCCGTTTATAAGTTTATTCTTTAAGCTGAGTTAGAATGCAATTTACTGACCCTGAAATCTCACGTCAAGCTCGACACACGTCCAGATTAGGCTGCAGGTTGGTTCCATAGACTGGTCACACATGTCAAAATGACATTTAAAAAAGCTTGCATGGGTGTGTGTCTGTGTCTGTGTATGTGCATGTCTCTATGTGCCTGCATATGTGAATGTAGAAGAAAAATATATTTGTTTCACTAAAATGAAAGAAAATGCCTATGTAAGAAGAAGAAGAAGAAGAAGAAGAAGAAGAAGAAGAAGAAGAAGAAGAAGAAGAAGAAGAAGAAGAGCCCTCTGGAATGTCCATCCATCCATCACTCAGATATATATATCTATCTATCTATATGTATATAGATAGATAGATAGATAGATAGATAGATAGATAGATATTCTGACTATTATTCATTGGAATAGGGAAATAATGGCGATTCAGGTTCTTTGAAACATAATATAATATAATAATATTTACTAATATCATTTATAGAGTACTATACGTCTTGTGTGCTCTTCGCCTGTAACAGACTTGATCAATGGTAAATTTAAGTCATCGTGGAAACAATGCGTAAAAAATGCTTAAAATCATGTGCTTCCTCTGGGCTGCATCCAGTCGCAGTTGGTGAACGTTAAAATATGAGAGTGATAAACGTAACTTATTTAGAAGAAATAAACACGTTAAAAATGATCAAGGAATAAAGGGTAAAGCTCCCAAAAGAGAAAATAAAAGAGAAACCTGTGTCTCCAAAGCGCGCGGTGGATCCCGTCGCCTCGTCCCGCTCCAGACTCCATTGCGTAAAACTCCGACAGCTTTTGAGGTGAGCAGAAAACAGATGAGTGGATGGTGTGTTCTCTAACATAGCTGCAAAGTTCCCATAGCGACACGGCCGACTTGGAGTGAATCCCGCACACTGATCCGTTCATCAAACTGTCGGTGCTCAGCCCGGGAAGGTCGTGTCACTCAGGGAAATGCTCCGCAGCAGACTGACCAACTTTTCATCTGAGCGCGCAGGGAGGCGTGTGCGTCCGAGGAGGGAGGCGTGTGTGTGAGTGTGTGTGTGTGTGTGTGTGTGTGTGAGCTCCCCACCTCCCCCTTTTCACCTCCACAGATGAGGGATGAGGGTGTGATGTGAACCATGCCGCGCAGGAAGGCTGTGACAGTGTGGGTGCATCGTGTTGCAGCAGGGGCCCCCGGGGGACTGGGTGGCGCGCTCTGTGTCCACAGTGCAAATAAATACACAGAATAACAGCACCTGTTTTAATGGAAAGACAAACACGCATCATCTCTATTTTCAGACGCATGACATGGGAACGAGACTGCAGGCTGGTAATCAACAGAGTGCGGCACAAGAAATATCTGCTGCATTTTTCTCAGCCAGAAATAAGAAGCATGAAGGTGTTATTAAGACGTCACAGAGATTTACAGTGTGAGCCATACACACCGGGTCATTCCTGATGAGGGAGTGTCACCATTTCTGATAGCGGTGTGTGCGGGGAAACACCTTATTCACCCCTTATTCACACACACACACACACACACACACACACACACACACACACACACACACACACACACACACACACACACACACACACACACACAGGATGTGGTTTAGATACATGCACTTTTCATTTTATAAAACATTGTTTTTAAGAATAGTCTTCAGCACATTTGTGTCTCGTTTGTGAAAAACCTTGTGCTGCTGCAGTTTGTCTTTTGGAAAAAATACAAATGTATGTGCACATGATGATAAACTCATTTTTCTTCATTTTATTTTCACCCAAGTGTTTCAGTTTCAAATTCTGCTTTGTTTTAATGGGGATAAGGACAACCAGGTGAAACCAGCACTGATGCTTTCTATCCGACTGATTTTCATTTTGCACACTACTGGGCTCCTGAATGCTTTACGCCCATTTTCACTATGTGTATTCATTACTATGAACATCGGCACCTATAGTTCCTGAGTATATTAACCACTGGACTATGCTTAATGAGAAGTTGCAGCACAAAACTATTAATGTTTTTTTGATTGATTAAAGGAGACATGTTAATGCCTCTTTTCCACAATTTGACATTTGTTTCTCTGGGCCTTACTAAAACATTTGTAATATACTTTGGTCAAAATACCAAAAAGGATGAAAAACCAAGCTGCAGTGATATTGCCATTTTTCTAAAAAAGTGAAATTTGTATATTATGTCCCCTTTAAATTAAGATAAAAAGCATTACTGACAACAGTGTTTCTTTTAACTGATCTCCTCTTGTGCCAATGGAAACTCTGACTATTACAGTCCCACTATGAGGTCAACAGAAAGGATAAACCCATACTGAGGTAATCATCTATAGCAACAAAAGCTCTGATGCACAGAAACAGAAAAAAAAACATTTCCTCTCGTGTGTTTTGGATCAAATTAGTTACATTGCCGTCCCTTTGAAGGACTGATTCACTGTCGCCGGCTCAGTTTCACCCAAAGCGTGGCGATCGCTCTCTGGTTTCTCCCAAGATCAGGTTCAAGACAGACGGCACCAGCACCAGGTGGACTGCAGCCGCGCTCAGGTTACCGGGAGCGTGAATATTTTATACTCAAAAAGCAGGAGTCAAAGAAGAGAAGTTGACTCTGGATGAAACGGGACGCGTGTCGTCCGTCTGAGGTTCCAGGGATCAAGTCTAACATTAAGATGTTCTAATTAACAAATGCAGGTGTCAATGATGGTCTCTGGGTCTCGACTACCACATTGTCTGCAAGTCAACAAAAAAAAGCCAGTGTCCTGACATGGAAGCATCTGCACCTCTTACTCAACCTGGTGGTAGCAATGGAATCACAGATGTTTTTTCACACCCTGCAGTTGTTTCCACATGCACAAATAGGACATTTGTGAAACAGCACTACTGAAAAAATTACGGCACAAATTTGAATGACGCCAAAATATTCAAACAGCTACAAGCACTTCACGCATGGATGAAATGTCTGCACACAACTTTTTTCCCACATGCACAAAATATATCCTGCGAAATGCTCAAAAATGAGGAGAGAATGGTGCCACTCTTATTCCCACTCCTCCCCCTGAATGTGGGTACGATCTCCTGTGAGAAGTGTGGAACTGACTGGTAGTTGCAGCTTCAACAGTCAGATTCAGGTCCAGGGAGTGCAAGAGTAATGATGAACTGTAGAAGTCATTAAAAACCAGCGTTTATCTCCAACATCGAGTGAAGAAACTTTTAAAATATGAAGAATTCTAAACAGAGTATGGGGTATTACTCTGGATCAGTAGGCTGGGGATCATGGGTAATATCCACCGTTCAATTGTGTTTCAGTTCAGTAAGTGAAACAACACAATCAGAGCTCCAGTGAAGAGATTGATTGTTTTTTCTCTACATAAAAACGACTAAATCCCTTGAACTCGGAGAACATCGTGAACATCATGTATGAATGCAGGGGGCGCTGTTGCTCAGTAAAAGATACATAGTGTTGCTTTAAAGTCGCGAGAATTCCTTTGATTTATAAATTTAATTATTCAGATATATGCATGCAATTTCTTACAAGCACATAAAAGGCGATATGCAACTGCAGAGTGTGGAGCTATTTGTTTCGCAAGTTCAAAATACCGGTGACTCTTATTTGACTCATAATCCTCCAGAGAGTCACTCCAGCCTGTAGCTGTTGAGACTGTGTGGATGGAAAAGCATTGTTCTCTGTGTGTGAAGCACCTCCGACCTCCTCCAGCCCAGCCGCGTCCTTGCCAGAGCCTGGACGCTCCCCTGTGACATGCCCAGGTTTGCCCGCTAACATAGCCAGAAACAAATCCCTGTCTGGAACACCGCAGCTCCTCCTGCAGCGTTGCCATGGACCAGGATTATGGTCTTGATCAAAGCTCCCCAGCAGGCTCCTTTCATTGTGTCTCAACAGTGAAGGCAGGGCCAAGCATCAGCCTCCTCTCACTTTCAAAAAGGATCTTCCAGGTTGGGTGTTGAAAAGCAACAACTGATGATGCAATAACTGGCAGATAATGTGTTGGCTGAGCATGAACAACTTAGAATTAATTTGTCGATGTGACACATAACAGTTTATGCAATCATTGATTTATTGAGGTTGTAATAACAATTATTAATAACAATTTGAAAGTAAGCGTTTCATTTTTTTCTATACAAATATTATTTTGAGTGTAATGAGAAAGTTCTTCTCAGCTTTTCATGGTTTATAAAGTTCCATAAGCGTGGAGGTGGCATGATGTGGCTAAACGTGACACCTTGACTTGACTCGGGAGCCAATCTTCTAAACTTTTCTTATTACCTCCGCTGAAGGGGTAATGTTTTCTCCACTGTCGGTTTGTTTGTCAGTGAGCAAAATTACACAAAAAGAATTCGACAAATTTCTACGATGCTTGCAGGATGGATGCATTTTGTGTAAGGGAAAACCCCATGCAATTTCGGTGTGGATCCGAATCAGGAGACGGATCCAGGATTTTTTTTTAACTTTCTTTAACTTTGCATTTGTCATCATTTTCACAGTCGGGGAATATATCATGGATCTTGATCAGGCATACTTAGGGAACTGATATCTAAGTTTGTGTGAAATTGGCACAGCTTGATATTAATGAAGAGATTGTTGAATAAGGGAATAACATGGGGTCATGATTTACCATCACACAGGATCAATGGCAGATGCAGAGGCATTGAAAGGCGGTAAAAACAAGTTGTTCACCACAGCAATCAAACATGGTAACACAGCAGTGGGTACATTTTTTCAACTGCTACTTCTTTCCTTTCCTCTCTGACCCCCTCACCTCCATCGAGACCACCTCCCGTGCTGCGGCCTCCAAACCAGGTTTTGTCCAAGTAAGAGTTGGATTGTCGTCATTGTGCAAAGGCTTGGGCTGAAATTTGAAACATCCAATGTGTGAGGTCCGGCATGCATGTTAATTCACACTTGTTATACTGTGAGCTTATTTGTGCCGGTACGTCTCTGACTGAGGTGATAAGAGGCTTAGAGTATCAAAAAAAACCTTTATGTGAAAGCACTGCGCTGTTTGACCCACTGATCACCACGGATACTGTATGTGTGACTGGTGCCGTTTCAAAATCTGCAGCCAAAATACATTTTGCATGGCAGATACATACCACATAAATATATGGGACACAAAACAACACAATGAAACATTTACCTGGCAGAGTTGCAGACGACTAAGACAGAGAAAATACCTTCCTTCATTGAAATCAATCCATTTTCAAATCCAGCTTTTGTGGTCCTAAATTCAAGATTTATTTTATTTTCTGTGATCCAGAGAAACCTCATCTAGAGCTGCATCTTCCTTTCACAACTCATTTCTTCAAGCTCATCATCAGTTCCATCTCTGGTTGCATCTGTGACAGCGTCCCAGGACCAAGAAAACATGCCACGTGTGTGCGTGCATACTCATGGGCACACAAACCTACGCTAGTGCAACATGATCTACACAATCCATACGTCCACACAATGTGGGCGTATGGATCATTGCCTGGGTGCCTGCTGTCGCTGGAAGGGTCCTGTGTGCACATGTTTGCAAGAGAGTGAAAATGAAGGTATAAAAAATAATAAAAAATAACAAGGGAACCCAGCTGTGACAAAAAATATGTGAAACTCAAAAAGCATCGATGTTGCCAGACGGGCCTTAAAAGAAACAGCGAGGTGAAACGAAAGTTAATGAGATGGGAGCAGAAAGTGTGAAAGGACGAGGGAGGAGAAAAAAGTGGCTGGTGGCTCTTGGCGGGTGATGTTAGAGGATTAGCAGATCGGTTCTGGGTTACAGAAAAACTTTCTTTCAGTATTATTCAGCCTCGAGAATGAACTCACCTTCAAATGCAAATGAAACCTGGACACATTCAAACGACTTCAACTAGTTCACGTAAACACACACAAACTCTCCGACAGCACAAACACACTGTATCTATACAACCGTCATTAAAAACTGCACATGAAATACTTATTCTATACATTTGGCAATGATCAAATCACACAATATGGGCATTTTAAGATATTACAATCAGTCTTTATTAATGTTATATATAACTGTACAGTCTACATACATTGTCCGAATGGGGTAATAGTACATACAATTAATATATATATATCTTCTGTGTAAGTGCCATCTATTTCTGCAGACATTTAAATATGTGTTTAACATTAGAAAAGGGATTTGTATAAAAGAAGTTCATTTTGTTATAAAAGGTTACTCTCGCTCTTTATCGTGGTTAAGCTGATGAGTATAAAAATCACTTATAAAAAGGACTTGTTAAACTTGTCACATTTCAGGGTGCATAGATCACATTTCTTCAAACTCTTGTCTCGCTGTGTTAGAAGTCACCATTAGTAAGGCACTTAATATGCTCATGTGTAGATGCTACTGTAACAGAGGGGCGTTGCTGGTTTTCCTTCTCGCTAATGGACACTAAAATACCTCCCAGCCTCCCACACAAGCTGAAGGATGAAGCAGTGATGTAACTGGGAACAGAACCACCATCATCTCAGTTTCTGCCTCAAAAAAAAAAAAAAGGTAAACTACTTCTGGCTGCAGGCTGCGTTCGCTCACGTCTACTGTAAATGTTTATGTCCGAGAGAAAACCTACAGCCCCGAACACAAACATTAAAGGCTGCCACTGTGTTTCGCTGAATAGCTATTGTTTCGGAGCGAACACGGTTTCCCTGGTCCTTCCCACATCCACTTCCTGTGAGTAAGCCTGGACAAGCATTCCTTCACATACACACATAACCCTTATTCTGGGTTAATTTATAACAACGCCATAATGTCCAAAAAAATTTCTAAAAAAATACAAGGTTGTGTGCAATGAGC
This sequence comes from Hippoglossus hippoglossus, assembly GCF_009819705.1. Taxonomy (NCBI): domain Eukaryota; kingdom Metazoa; phylum Chordata; class Actinopteri; order Pleuronectiformes; family Pleuronectidae; genus Hippoglossus; species Hippoglossus hippoglossus. The sequence continues at coordinate 19,256,865 of NC_047171.1, forward strand.
ACTGTGCTGATGGAAAAAAAGGTTTAAACCCTTATCTGCTCAAATTATGTGAGACGGCCTAATTACACCACACACAGCATAAATAAGGTCATCTCACACTTTCAGAGTACCGTGGTGACAAACTGGTTATTGTTTCTGTTGACGTACAAGACAAATCCCAGACTTTTTTTTTTTTCTTAGTTAGCAGAGCAGCTTTGAAGTTCACTTGATCAAAGCACTAAAAGCCAAAGCTTGCTAGGTTGTTTCCAGTAGTTGGACAAAACCCACTTTGTTCACATCCAAACTCTCAGAGAATACAGACTAATGTGCTTAATGGATAGAAGAAACAAAAGCACCAAGTGTTGTATTAAAGAGAACGTATGGTTCCCTGGAAAGGAAAAGAATCCTGCCGGTGCCTCAGTGTTCACAGTCCAAACAAGAGCTTTACTGCCCTCCCATGTTCCACCATGACAGCAGCACTTTGACACAGTCATGAGTGTGGATTTACAGCTTCGAGGGAAATGATTCCTTTACTCGTTATGTGTGGAGTGATGTGATGAGGGGGAACTCATTTCTATCCCACCATTTTCATAAAATGGTCGACATTTTTTCCAAGACCCCAGTAGTAAATGTTTTAGTGGCTATATGTAAAACCCCATGTACAGTACATCCAGGAAGTATTCAGACCCCTTCACTTACGCCACATTTGGTTATGTTGCTTCCTTAAGCTTTAACGGTCTGACATTTTAAATTTAGTGCAGGTGTCACATTTCTCATCTTTGAGATGTTTTGACATATTGATTGGAATCAACCTTTGGTAAATTCAATTGATTAGACAGGACTTTGAAAGGCACACACACTGGACTATATAAGGTCTCACAGTTGCATATCAGAGTAAAAACCAAGCTACGAGGTTGAAGAAACTGCCTGAGCTAAGAGGGAGGATTGTGTCGAGGCAGAGAATTGGGTAAGGCTGCAAAAACTATCTGCTGCATTGAAGGTTCCCAAGAGCACAGGGGCCTCCACGATTCTTCAATTGAAGAAGTTTGGAACAACCAGACCTCTTCCAATTAGTCGGTAAGGACGCATCAAATCTAAAACCGAGACTGAAATGGTAATGAAAAACGTCCACAATCTCATACAGGATATTGTAAACTTTAAACCCCAAACTATTTTCACTTTATCATTTCGGGCATTCAGTGACGATTGATGAGACAAAATAAATCTTAAACAAGCACAAAGTGAAAAGAGTCTGATTACTTTCTGAATGCACTGTACGAGTGTGTATTTGTGTGTGCATTTATGTAAAGCCAAGTCTGACGAGCCAAGGTCGTGTCTGTATAAATGTTGAACACAGTGACAAACTGACGAGGCTGGGCTTGGTCAAAGGTTCCTGTGGCGTGCTATCCCAGAAGCACCCTCTGAAGGCGGTGCGCCGGCACGCTGCTCTCGTCTTCCGAGTCCGCGTCGCTCTGGGGGTTGGAGCTGCAGGGAGAAGTGCATTCTGGGGAGCACAGGTAGTGCATGAGGGGCAGCCGGTACTTCCCACAGAAGTCCACAAATTTGATCTGGCGCACACATGAATCAAAGTAGACGCCTGGAGAAAGTGGAAAAATCAAGTCAGGTTCAAGTGGCTGGTCAGTGACCTCAATTGTTCAGTGTGACAAATGTATACAATAACACAATTAATACAATAAATCACCATCATCACCAGGCAGGAAACGGTAAAGGGAAAGACAAATACTGGTTAATGTTATCACATTGGTTCCCGACATAGAGATCAAGACCCTACAAGAGTCTACAAGATAAAACTGATGAGTCACCGGATCATAAAAAGAAGAACACACAAAAAGCACATTTATGAAAAACCAGCTTTCCTCATTCATTTGTGTTTTTCTTTAAATGATTAGATGTTTACTTCTTAAGGTCTTTAAAAGTCTCACATATTGGTGGATATATGACAGAGCTGCATAAACGTATTCTAAACATTACAAATCTGGATTTTTCTCAGACACAAATCTCTTACCAGCACACTTAGGGTTGGGACACTTGCTGGCCAGGTCTAGGTATCGCAGCAGATTTGAGGGCATGTCACAGGGGTGGTACTGAATATTTCCGCTCTTGACCGTACGTCCGGCCAATTCTAGCAGCGAGGGCGGGTCGTAGGTCATCTCCTTGACAAAGCGCACCACCAGTGGGTTGCCTCTGAGGCTGAGCTCCTGAAGGTGCACCAGGCAGAGGATTTCCCTTGGCAGGTAAGTGAGCAAGTTGTTGTGGAGACTTAAAGATCGCAGCGAGTGGAGCCTGGAGTGAAACACAGAGGTAATGAATGTAAGAGGGCAATAACGTTCTGTACGGATGTGAAACACTGCAGGTTGGACTTGAAGGACGGTGGTGGAGGACAGCAGTTTACCTGGTGAGTTGTGGGGGGACACTTTGGATGCGATTGTCACACAGGACCAGGTAGCTGAGGTAGGGCAGGTTCGCCACTTCAGGAGGAATGGCTGTGATGAGGTTTCCGCCCAGATACAACAGCTCCAGACTGACAGAAAAAAAGAGGCAGAGAAAATCAATATCACAATTCATAGAGAATTTGAATGCGTTTTGGTTGCAAATGCTCTTTTATCAGTAGTCCCTGAATTCCTTTTAAACGTTTATCTCACAGTCAGTCATTATGTAAAAGTGGGTCCTGTTAGAGTGCTTTACTGCATTTAACCCATTTGACGGAAGATACAATTATTGATGTTTAGGTTTTGGTAAGTTTTTCATACCTTTCTGCTTGCTGACTAATTTTCACCTACTCAATTGCAGAGAATGGTATTAGATGGTACAGTCGGCTCAGAAAAGTGGTGGCGCTCTACCTCTACTACTGCTTTATTATACTATAGTTTCTTGGTGACCCTTTCATTTCTTATATATTATGAAACAAGTTGTGGCTGTATTTTACCAGTTGCATGGTTTCTAGGTGAAGTTTCAACATGTGCTGTGGAATTGTTCCAACCCTAACCCAAAGACAAATGACCCGAGTCCAGAACTGGTACACACCACAAGGGGGAGCTAAAGACACATAGTTTCATGCAAAAATAATCCTTAAAGTTGTGCTTATGTTTATGTGTTAATTCTTAGAAAACATCAAAGACAATTTACAGAGGTAAACACACTACAATAAAAACTAAATGATTTAACGAATCACCAGAGTTTTTTTTTTTTTTACTATGACATTTATGTATTTATGCATCATACCCTCAAAGAAAGGTTTGCAAAAAACAAGACGTAAATTTAATATCAAGACAAACAAGATTATTCATGCGATGACCTACATCAAATTTATATACAAGGCCAAACTGTGAAGTTCATGTTAGTTTTATTCAGACAACTAAAAGGACCCTGGAAGGTTAATGGAGCTATGGAGCACCCAGGAGGGTGATAGCGAGTGAACCGGAGAGACGGGGAGAGGGCGATGGATGGCTGGTCAGCGAAAGTAAGCCGTCAGGCCATCTGCCTGCAGGAACTGATGACACAGCGACTGCGGGACAGGAAGCCATTATGCTGTCCTTGGTGGCTGAGCACTGAGCGAGCTCCTCTGTGACGGGAATGGAGACATTCAGAGTCTGCTCACTGTCCTCACCGACAGTGACACAAATCAGCCACCAGAGATTACACTGGTTTATGGGGCGTATCAGGGACAATAGACAAACTGGTTTTTGCAAGTAAGCAAAATCTTAGCCATTCTTTCACTTGATGGTGAAAGAATGACTAAGATTTTGCTTACTTGCAAAAACAGTAAGCAAAGGAAAAAGACCCTAAGGAAAAAGACCCTGTGTCTTTGTAGAGTGTTTTTCTCTACATACATCAAGACAAGATCATTCATATTAGGCCTGAATTCGGCATAAATTGTTATTATTTTAGGGAACTCTCTTTCATAAACTTCTACCTCCTGCTCTATAAATGTGACAATATACCAAAGAGGCTGAAATTCAACATGAGGACCCAGCAGCACTGAGATTATCTTTACTTGCTTAAAAGTTTTCTGAGGTGACCAAGTTGGGCTTTTCTCAATCACGCCCATTATTCTTTGCATGTAAACATCGAGCTGGAGAAGCAACGTTAGAGCTCTGACCTCAATCTACAGAATTTGAGACTCTCCCTCACCCACAGCAGCTTGTTGGCTGCTGTCCACCTCCTCTCCCACATGTCTCACTTTATTAGCTACAGCTATCCCTACATGACCCTGTATTGCTGCTTCAGCTGACAACAGCAGCACTGGTTGGACCCTGGAAATATTTGAACCATTAAAAATGCACTGCTAAACATACCGATTGGAGTATTCAGCTTCCCCTCCTGTGTTTTGTCAAGTTTTGCTTGTATCCCTTGTACAGACTGTTTTGTAGCTCCTCAATATGAGCCTTTGAAAAGATCTTATATTATATCTTATTTATCTAATATTCATCTAGATTGAGAAGAGAAAACAACAAGTTAAAAAAAAATAAACATTAGTGTTATTGCACAACTAGCAGCTATGCCAGCAGTCTGCTCTCCTGTGCATGATCATGTTTTGATTCAGAGGGGGCACAAGGAGGAGGGGCTCATAGACGAGTCTGTTTTCTGCCATGTATTTGTGTGAGAGGGTAGGATAAGGAGGGACTGGGAGATTCAATGCTTTGGGTGTAGCTCCATAACATTTGGAATAGTACCTACATTGCTAATTAATGACTTGCAGGGTGCAGGAGAAATGAGAGAAAAGTCATCAACCACATTGGCTCGCTGAGAATTCCCCAGGTAACGTCCACTAAATGTCTGGTTATTTTAGACATTTACAGATCCTCTAGTAGGGCTGGGCGATAACGGAAAAAACTGATCACGGTATTGATATATATTGCCATATAAATCAAATGATCAGAAAATATTTACATTTGTGTTTATGTACAATGTTCTTCTTGTACAAATGCATTTTCTTTTGCACAAGAATTTACTTGCACGTACAATCAACCTCTGCCACTGCACTTTACTTATAACATTTCATACAAACCACTACAGTGAAAAGGTGTGCATTACTCCGCTGGTCAAGAAGTGACTCCGCTCCTTTGATGTTTTCTAATCATCACACTAACAACTGATCAATATAAAAAGCTGCTGAATTCATATTTATGTTTCTGGATAAACGGGGCGTCGCTTCTTCGGCAACAAAGAAGTTAAAACACAGCGTTAGGTCGTAATCTGCGGAAGGAACCTCTGTCTGCAGGAGTGTGTGAGTGAGTGTGTGTGTGTGTCCGCTCGTCTCTGTCCCTCCTAAGCGATGGTGTGTATTGTTAAAGTGTAAAGTGAGCGCAGGTCAGAGGGAGTGAGGAGGAAGCTCCGACAGAGACTCTGACACAGGACGGCCGGACCTTTAACGAGCGTCTGCCCTGATCCTGGAGCAGGGGTGTCACAATTATTAGCGGAAACCCGCTAAAAAACATGATTATGTTCAGTCACTGTATTGATGCAGAGTCGTCCACCTCTCTGAAGAAGCCCAAACATTAGCACATGTGCTGCTGCTCCTACACTTTGTGCTGTGGGCGTCAACCTAACCTGACGTGGCTGTAACTCTATTCCAGCCACATGATTGATCTGGCGCTGCTATTCTCATTATCATTGGCTGTTCTTGTTGTCTGTCAAAATATGTTTATCAAGAAAAGTTATATCACAATTATTCTCTTTTCATTATCGTTTTATCGCCCAGCCCTATCCTCCAGGTAAAATCTCGATAAGTTTAGGGTGCGTGTGTGTAAGCAGCTCAAGACGTTTGTTAAGTTTATGAGACCTGGCTCCATGTGACTACGTTCAGAGGCGGCTTTCATCCTCTGCCTCTTACTCACGTCGCCGCCGTGAAATGCCACACTGGTGTGTTTGTGTGTGATCAAATCAAGACGGTTGGATGTTTGACCTTTGGCCTGCCGCCGGTCACTGTGACTTGCTACTGTTTAACTGAGGAAATGATAAGATAGACACAGTTGGCTGGCCTTTCTCGGTCAGTTTAGACGCTGCTGCTAAATACACTGTTGTAAAATTGGTGCCATTGGTCTCTTGTACATTTACTCATGTTCCTTCTCCTCACAAGAGATTGGTTAGACCTACTTGCTTGCCCGTGTGGCCACATGTACTAACAGCAGTGTCTCTGTCTTTATTTGCTGCAATGCTGTTTTCAATATGTTTTTCTATATTAAGGAACTTTTGTTTCAAATGTTTTGCTCAACACTACTGGATTCTTGCCATTAGTTATGACAGCCACTTTGTTCATGTCTTCGAACCACATCCTGATGGTTACGGGAACAGTTCACAATTATCCTGCTTGCAGAATGAATCATGATGTTTACAGGATAAACTGACGGGAAATTAACATCCGGGACAGGGACAGAAATAAAACTGATAGTAGTAAACACAATTTCCTGAAAAGTAATTCTGAAACGACGTGTAGCATGAATTGATCACCTGAACATGGTCAGTTCTTCTCTCTATTCACTATTTTTGAATTAAAGTTTTAAAGACTCTTGCTTGATTACACAAGTGTGTCAACTCCTCTGACCTATATGAAACAGCAGTTTAAGAGCGAGTTAAGTAAACAAGAAGGGATTCAAAGCAGATGTAGCACATAGATAGCAACAGCATAATAATAAAAGCTGACTCTGGCAAACAGCAACCAAGACAGCACCAAAGACTCTTAATGTCGGGGTGAACTTTGGTGTTGCCATTTCGCTAGAGGCCAAACATCATTGTGAAGATAACACTGAATGAGAGGAGGTTCAGAACAACTACTTACATGCCTTGTACATCTTCTGCATCTGTAATATATTAGTGTATATTGTATATCTATGTACCAATTAACAAAGATGAAGCACAAGCTAATCAGACTGCACAGGAATTATTTTAAAATGACTGATAATAGTATTAAAAAGGTCCAGTGTGGAAGATTTAGGTGAAAGGGATCTATTGGCAGAAATTGAATACAACATAATCCTACTGGTGTTTTCATGAGTGTGTTTCATTTAAATAGTTCAAATTGTTTTTTTCCTTTACCCTAGAATGGGCTCTTCATATTTAAATACTTTATATTTGAATCTGGAGTGGGTCCTCTCTGCGGAGGCTGCCATGTTTTTTTACAGTAGCCCAGACGGGACAAACTAAACCCCTTTTGAGTTTTTATGACAACTGAAGGCTACTACAAGTTCCCTTTAATGTTTAGAAGGGGAGGGTGAGGAGTAATCAGCTGCAACATGCAACTTCACCAGTAGATGTCACAATATTCTACACACTGAACCTTTAACTTCATACTGTAAACGAGGTGAAAATTAATGGACCAAGTGGGAGAATGAACTGGCTGCTTCGTCTCCAATGTTCACGCGTTCAACTAAACTAGCAAACTAGCTAGCTATGAAGAGTGACGCTAGGCTACACGAATTGGTTGACACTGTCTCCACACTCATTCTCACTTTTAACAATTGGTGTTTGCAGCTGAATACCCCTCACCTCACCCTCCCCTTCCAAACATGAAAGAGAACCTGTGGTAGCCCTCAGCTGTCATAAAAACTCGGGGTTTGGTTTGTCCCGGCTGGGCTACTGTAAAAAACATGGTGGCCTCCGTAGAGAGGACCCAATGTAGATTTAAAGTATTTAAATATAAAAGGGCCCATTCTAGGCTAAAGAAAGCAACAATTTCCAAATTAGATATAAACATCACTAGGATTATTTTATACTGAATTTCTGCCAATGGATCCCTTTCACCTAAATCGTACACCCTGGACCTTTAAGTCGTGGCGGGTCGGAGGGGGGGCTGTTGACCCACCTGATCAGGTTCTCTATCTCCGCAGGTATGCTCTTCAGTCTGTTTCCGCCGAGCGACAGCGACTGCAGCCGCGGCAGCTTCGTGCACTGCAGCGGGATCTCCTCGAATCGGTTCCCGCTGAAGTTCAGCACCTCGAGCCGCAGGCAGCCGAACTCCTTGGGCAGCGAGAACTCGTCCAGCCGGTTGTTCTTGGCGACGAGGGTCCGCAGGTTGCTCAGCCGCGTTATGCCCTCGCAGATGGCGGACAGTCCGTTGTTGCTGATGTCCAGGAACTCCAGGTTGCAGAACACGGAGACGGACGAGGGCAGCGAGAGGAGCCGGTTGTAGTTCAGGTACAGATGCCTGGTGTCCCGCTTCCTCTCTTCGCTGACACCGTCGGTGCTAAACGTGCTCAGGCTCAGGCGAGAGAAATCCAGGACTCCGTCGCCCACCGCCGCCGCTGCTCCTTCGTGAATCTCCATTTTGAGTGATTTACTGTGAATGTAAAAGTGAACAAAGTCCTCGCAGGAGCTGTGCTGTCGGCTCAACGCCCCCGTCAGACCTCGGGTTAGCCCCAGGAGTTGTTGTGTATGTTCGGCCAGGAGCACGGGAACTCTTCTCTGCGACCGCCCGCAACATTTACCCGCATCTCTGGTGAGAAACTGGGTCTAGTCGAGTCCCGAAATGAAACTACGGCAGCTCCGCATGACTCCACCGAACAGACTGACCACGGATCAGCTCGGAGCCTCTGCAGCTATGCTCTGCAGCCTGCTCTCAGAGGAGGGACACAGGCCTCCTGGCTTAGTGATTGGACAATGCCCTTAGTAAACCACGCCCAGTCCGACGCTGATTGGCTAATCGTCCAATCTGTCATAATACAAAACTTCACAGTAATGAATCTATAACATGTTTATGAGAACGTTTTTTATAACTTTACGCAACAATAGCTCTGGTTGTTGTTGTTGTTGTTGTGAGTAAGTTGACAAGTTTTCCAACAGTACGGTGGCCGTCACGCCGACTGCCCGGCTTCCATATGAGATTATGCAACCTCCCTCCTCTGTTGCATTATGCAATGGTCTGCTTATTGAGATGTGCATAGAATGAGAAGGAGGCGCAGGGTTGTGTTCTGACCAAATGCATAGGACCAGGCAGCCATGCAACTTTAAGGCAAATTGCACTGCATTATATTATGTGTTCTGTGCAGTTTCAAGCAAGTTTAGAATAAAAAAAATTACAGGATCTCACAACATATGATGCACTGTGGCTGTTAAAACATCAAAAAGTATATGAATATATATATAACTCACACACCCAGAGCAACTAAAACACTAATATTGCTTATGGATTGTGACACCTGCAAACTATTTTAATAGTGTAAGTATGTGAAGATGTATTCATGCAGCATTTGCCATATACCAAACAGTAAGGATGTGCACTCAAATGCAACAAAATACAATTAAGAGATTATAAAGTGAGGAACATAAGTAAGTCGTTATGAGCTTCTTAGTATTTGTTGAGGTAACCTTAAGTTGGTGTAATAATAGCTTTATGTCAGGTATGTGCACAGACATTTTTTTTGGGGGGGGGGGGGGGGGTGCTCAAGTAAAAAAAGGGCACCCCTAGCATAATTATTTATAGAATACGGTAACATCTTCTAATTACACAAGTTCTTATTTAAGTACCCATACAAACAAAGATGTTAAAAATAAAACATAATAGTATACATATTATATACATATATAGCAGCCTATGTACAACCCAAACACCGGGGATGCATCTCTCCTGCTGTGCTTTTAATTCACAGCAGTGAAACAATGTCAAGTTTTTTTTTTACTTTTTCTGGTTGACACCAAAATGGGCAGGTCAGGGAAACATGATGATGATGATGATGGTGATGATGATGATGATGCTACTTTGCCGGGAGCTCGACTCAGGTGCATAGTTGTGGTGGCTGTTACAAGGCAAGGTAAAAAGTGTGAGGGGCTCGTGCGGTCTCGCAGAATTACATGCAGCTGCCAGACATTATAACATGTTAATTGAGAATTGATGCCATATTACATATAAATTTAAAGGGCACTTAATTAGCCTGAGGCCAAAAGGCCAGATGCCTGAGCACCATCTATCGGTGCACGTGCCTGCTTTATGTAATACTCTCTAGTTCAGAGTCAGACATTCTAAATCAGAAAAATTAAGGAGTAATTCCACATTCTTTACTCTGTATTTAAAATGTTGGGCAGATAAAAGCACACACGCACAAAGCAGTGTTGTGGTGTATGGGCTTTATTGGCATACATACATGTTCCTTACAGTCTCTGCACTTTTTAGTGAAATACAGAGTTTAGCTAGAACCAGGTAATGCAACTTTCACACAGTTGATAGAGTCACAAAGCACTAGGTTAATGCTAAACGTCAGTAAAGCGCACTTGCTCTGCCATGTGGCCATAAGAGCCTATGTGCAGGCAAAGAGAGACCTATACTGTTTGCAGGTCTAAGGCACTGATTTTTATTGTCAATCCTCCCAATACAGATACAGGATTTTAACAAATAAAAAAATTTAACAAAACCAAACTCCTCTCAGCATCACACTTCATCAGCACACACTCATACACACACACACACACACACACACACACACACACACACACATCACACACTCACACAAGCACTTTATATGCACCAAAAAATGATGCGTCTAAGCTACTTAAGTTTACAGTGAGGCTAGTCCTGCTGTTAGAGTGGATTTGAAAGCACAGGTATAGTGTTGTTGCTGGGTCCAGAGTAATGTTTTACCTGGAGAGTTTTGTACATCATTCAAACATGTCATCAAGACTTTGGTTTCAGTTTTCACCGTGCTATATTCAGATCATGTCTCTGTTTTTTGCAGTAAAATCATCACTTAACTAAGATATAAACAAAGTTCAGGCTTGTGATAAACTAAAGCCTAGGGAAGCGAGAGAGAAAGAAAAAGAAGTGCATTGGTCAAGTAGTGGCCGACTGTGGCAGTTCTACATGGCAGCAAAATCAAAAATCACTAGTAGCTATACCCTCATATTTATTCCAGCTCCTACAACCAACCTCCTGACCATTAAAACTAAAAATGCTGCACCAGGTGTGCAGAAGTCAGTCTTCAGCTCCCCATTTTCAACAGGTGGATTCTCATAGTTCCTCAACACCGTAAACCTTCTCAAACAGCGACTCCAACTTTCCAGAAACAACTCAACAGTTTGTTTCAGAATAACTGTAAAAATATAAAGGATTGTGGTAAAAAATAGCCCCGGGGCTAGTGTGGGGGCACAGTAATACAATCAAACATGACAGTACTGAACACAAGGGAATCCTAGGGTACTCTTTGATAGCCCCTGAATCTAACAGACAACATCACAAACACTTGCACAATGTAAAAATGTATAATTAACATAGCAGAGAAAAAAAGTCAGTTTAACAATGACACACGGCCACAAGGTAAATCAAGTATGAAAGAAGCGCGATGGCGTGCATCCTCTCCTTCACTGCGTCCTTGTTTAGGCCTCCTTTGTGCTGCTCTTCATCTTCTCAACTGTTTCCTGTATTTTCAATAACAACAAACATTGACTCAAACATTTGATATATATATATATATATCACATCATTTAAATAGTGAATAAACAATAATGTGAGAACATATTTGCATGAGCACCTACAAGCTTTTTGGATGTTTTAAGTTTTTCTGAAGTACACATATGATATACAGGTGGGTAGGTATGTAGGTATGAAGGAAGGTATGAAGGTAGGTCAGAAAAAATGTAGGTCAGAAGGTAGGTAGATAAGTAGGTGGGAAGGAAGGTAGGTAGGAAGATAGGTTACAAGGAAGGTGTGAAGGTAGGTCAGAAGGTAGATACAAGGAAGGTGGGAAGATGGTAAGGTAGGTAGGTCACAAGGAAGGTTGGAAGGAAGGTAGGTTGGTATCTATCCGGGATATTTTATTGATCCTAAACTGAAACATTCCTGTGTTACAGCTGCATCGTATCACTGAAGTTTGATACTTTAAAAGCAGCAAAGGTCCCCATGAGAGAATCTAGCATTAACCTGGTCACACTGCACGTGTGACCCACAGAGCTGCATTTGCGTAAAGTGTCATTATATTCTGGCCTACATACATACATGACCTTGCTGACCCAACCGTGGACTCCAGCCAAAGCCTGTGCATGCTCTCATACCATCATGTGAGCACACAAACACACACATGTTCTCACGCATGTAGATGTTTTACAGATTTTCTGGACAGGTTTTAGAACTAGGCCATAAAGCAAGAGTGGTTCTAGAACTCTATTCTTTATTCTTAATCGACGGTTCTATAATAGTATTGAATATCTACATCCATTGTTCTTTGTCTGGGGAGGTTCTAGAAATTCAGAAGAGGCTGTGGTGATTGTCCTGTTCTAGCTGTTGGACAATAGCCATTGTTTGCCCAGAGAGACTACACTATTCCTGATAGCACTATGGTTCTGACAGTCTGGAGAGGTTCTAGACTGATTTGTGTGGTCATCTACTGCATCACAAAGGTAAATTGGTTCTATCCCCTTTTGTTTCAAGATTTATACGCCATTAAGCTTCTTTCAGAAATCCACCGAAGTCCAGAAAGTCAATTGCTCCACACATTTTTTCAAAACCTTTCCTGCTAGCCCCCTGTCATAGGTACGTAAAATGTACGAGTGAGTCTGAAGAAGGTTTTTTTGAAGAATGCAATACATAATGAGATTTGAGAGCTTTAGGTATAAGTGATGACGCCAGTTTCAATGTGCTGTAAACAAATACACATGCAGAGGAATGTATACATCATGTCCTGCCTCCCGCATGTTCTACTGAGGCGATCACTGAGGATTAAATAACAGAGGCATAATAAAAAAGGAAAATATTGGTGTTCATTTTGTTCTTTTATCTACCCTCTATTTCATATCCATTGGCATTTCATAGTTGTATTGATCTCATTTAGAAAACATTTGTGTATTTCACAACTTTTGATTTGTTGTTCGCCTTTTCGTGCCAAGAGTCGTAAACCCTACTCACTCAGATTGGTCACATAAAAATTTACAACTACCAATTACTATGTGAATTATATTGTGCTGGCTTGGCAGTTTGATTCAAATGCTATATCCAGAAACAGTTTAAAAGCAGACACACAGGTCATGTCAGTATTATTTGATAGATCTGGAATCCTATCAGCAGTGTGTAATGATGGAGCGTCACACTTTGCCCAGAGCATCTGTCCTTTAATGTGCAGACAGTCTGGGATATTTGCAATTAATATGATTCACTACATAATTGTTTTCATTGCAAAAACAGACCTGGTGCTTGTTGAGCTCAGCCACACGGAGGTTCCACTCCTCCTCAGTCATCTCTGCCCCAGTATCTGTGGAATCATCCACAGCCGCCATTTTGTCTGCACAGGTGATAAAACGATAAGAAGAGATAGAAAGAGATGGTCAAATGGGATAATTCAACATGTGAGTTGATTAAAAACTATCAAATGAATAAATGGTGTAAAAATGATCTACACTACTTTAACTCACCAGTGCAGGTCATGGCAGTGCAGACCCAGTTGCCGCATGCACAAACACAGCGGTTACACTCCACCTGGGTCTCTGCTCCGTCCTCATACGTCTCATCTTCCAACGCGCATTCTGCAGAAAGACACGTGCGGAGCTATTCAAAACCACAGATAAGAGACTGTAGCAGAGTGAAAATATCAACAGTTTCACTTAAACCATTTCAACCATGACCCAGAGATGTCAGCATTTTAAAATACTTCATCATTTATCCAGAAGCTTAATTTTAAAGTCATTTGCCTTGTTTGCAATTTTTTTAAGCAATACATCCACAAACATGTCGACCATGGAGGAGGTTTTGATTGAGCTTAAGAAAGAGGAAAGTAACATCGTAAAGAAGCCTGTAGTTTCTAACTAAGTCGCTAAGCCTCTCCATTAAAGGTTCAGCCATTGTTTAAATTCCTTCCTCAGGTCTTTTGGTCGACTTGCTTGAACTATTAGCTCCTTTTGTTTTCGTATATTAATCTATCGTTAAGCACTAAAGAGCAGAGACTGAGGCTAATTTCCACAGCTCACTGGATGTCTAACCCTGTCAGACCTGCATCCTTACAATATATCTAACTTTATGTCAAAGTATAGTTGTCACTTTGAGCTCACTCTTCTCTGGTGGATTGAAGCCAGGTTTCAGACAGTTGAGGAACTCGTCAAAGCTCAGCTTCCAGTCTGCGTTCTCATCAGAGAGCTCGATGAGGGCGTCCACACACAGGCTCCTGTGAATCACACACGCACAAAAACAGAATAAATATCAGCTGCTCCATACACTGAGAACAGGTGTTTGTGGCGTTGGCTCCCACAGGAGGCCTTCAGTAATGTTGGCACTGGACTAGAAAGGGTTCAGTGACACACTGTGTAACCTCAAAATAGCAGCTCAGGAAAAAAGATACGGGTCTGTCTGTACAAACATGACCACAGAAGAAAATGTTCACATGGTTGGTGGCACTGATAAAACAAACAAGAATCCAAACAGTAGTTCCCCCCAACCTCCACCCTTCACCCTTCACACACACTCATGTAAGCAAGCAAACCCGACCTGAGCAGCTTGTTGCTCTCCTGGTCGGCGTAGGACTGCATCTCCACGACCGAATCGTTGTGCTGGATGAACTTGAGGAGCTCTGAGGAGTCCAGCTGAGAATCACCGTTGTCATAGGACTGCAGAGACATGGACAGACACAAGGGAGGCACAGTTAAAGTCTATGTAGAGTATGAACAACAAGGCTAAAATGTCATAATGAACTTCTCTACTGTCTGACGCAAATATTACACAATCAGGGAGCCACACTATACTTTTGTCAACATGTGTCATGTGTACGTGTGATAGAAATATTACATCGAAGGAACTCATTAGTGATACTATGTCCAAGCTGCCAGCAAATTTTCAGTGACAGCTGCATCAGTTGCTATGACAACATCACCTGAATTTTGACATGAGCACCTCAAGAAACAGCTTTTGTTTTGTTTTTTTGTATTTGTATATTTCAAAGGTCCAACATTTTAACTTGTTTTAGTTTAAGTTTCAATGACTAGAAGAAGATATACAGTATATCTGTGATTTTAAGGCCACACTTTTTTTTACCTCAAAATAGCAGTGTCAACATTAATTTGATTGTACACTGATTTAGCATAGGGAGAATGGAGACACTTGTGCAATAGAGAGACATCTCCGCAGGAAATAATACCCTGCTAGGATCGCATTATTTCCTATATAGTACGGAGATGTCTACTACGCATGTGCTAGCAGAAGATGGACTTCCGCCATCTTGTCTGCAGGCAGGTCCCTCTCAGGCCAAACAGAATGAATCACTACGTGTGGCTGCAGAGGGCGCTGTTGTTCAGATATCTTATACACATACGTGTATGCAATCTTTTTACATACACACAAAAGGTGATATTCAACTGCAGAAAGTGGAATTATTTGTGAACAATGAAAATCTCAAAATACTAGTGGCCCCTATTTGTCTTATTTGAGTGTCTGTCCATTCTGTAGAGGGTGAGACTGTGTGGATGGAAAAGCATTATTCTGGGTGTGTGAAGCACCTCCAACCATCATGAGTAATATACAGTGTTCAGTCAGTTCAGTGAGTGGGACCAGGAAGTCAGGGCTCCAGTCAGGACACACTCTATGTGGAAACCACTTAAACGCTTGGAAATAGGGCCCAAAAGTGTTAATAGTACCAAAATAAATACTTATAATAAATAATAATCTAACAAGAATAGGACATTTTATGTCTGCTGAGCATCTCATCTGATTGGCTGAAGAGAACAATCTACTCTTCTACTTTTATGTCACTCATGTCTGCCCACAGTGTGGCTGGGCTTCTCCTCTACAGGTCAGAGATCCTCATTGAACTCAATACTAACTAATCGGCTGTTTCAAAGGTCTTTCCTATGAATAATTAGACACAGTCTGAGCTGTAACGGGTCAGAGTGGCTGGTGGAGGCCTGCATGGATCAATTTATCAAGGTATTTGGTGAAAAGGATGATGCAGGTGTGCACTAACAGGGTCCATTTTACGTCTCCGCACCCCAGCAGAGAAAAGACACCCACCTTGAAGTATCTTTGCAGGATGTTGGAGAAGTTGGATCCTTTGACAAACCAGCCATCGGGGACAACCTCAGTCTGCAGCCACTGGATCACGCGACTCCGCAGTTCATTGCGGTCGGCGGCGTAGCACACCACTGCAGGGCGGGGACAATTCAATACGTCAATGGCATTAATAATCATCCAAGTATCAAAAGGATCCAATCTAACTTGCGAGCTATTTCAAGGCTGACCCCTGTCCCGGTGTGACTACGTCAGTATTACAATTGTTCTTTCCATCAGATCATAAACTACAGTTATGTCACACACATAACAGCCACGTCTTAATACCTATGACCAGACATTAACCCCTATGAACCTACATCAAAAAAATCCTGAATTCCCAAAAAAAAAATTTCAATTTGGATTTTTTTCTTATTTTACTAAATACACTTTAAATCCTCGTAACGTAATTTCACATTTCTATATGGTACATGCAACATTTGCAAGCAAGCACACACATGCAATCACACACACTCACTCACCGGGGCTGGCAGCTGCCTGCTCTCTTTTCCTCTCTAAAGGTGATTTAAAAACAGAGAAATCAATCAATCAAACAGTGTTGCATTTGTTTTCCTTTTCTTTGATGGCCTTTTCTACCACAGCTCAGATCAATGTTCATGCCAGCGGGGACAAAAACAGTGACATCATCGTCAAGTGAGAGCAGCGAAAGTTTAGTCAAGATAAGAGTATAATATTAGATGTATAAGAGATGGGGTCAAGGAGTGTGAACGTGACGGCAAAGTGGTTCATGGTTGTGGCCTTATATGGTTCTCCATGAACCCGCTCACCTCACATATCAGTTCTGTGTATATGGGCTCGTTCAGAGATCAGCTCAATTAACTGTATTCACTTATCAGCATTTTTGTCAGGTGAGGCAAACATACAGAAGACCAAACTGTCTCTATGTTTTTCTACATCGCACATTTCGCAAATCAGAGTTCAACGAGAATGAGAGATTCTCAGTGTCATGGGGTAATACAGATTTGAGCTCGTTTTCATATCGGGCCAATGCTGAAATAAACGAGTAATAACAAAGTTACAGTGGAATATTCCGATCCTGCACTTAACAGATGATACTTCAAAACAGTGAGGAATGCACATCTGAGGACACACCTTTATGACGGCCCACACTTAAGGTCTTTTCTCTATTCTTCAAAATTACTACTATCATATTTTACTATTTCATAAAAAAAAAAAGTATTAATTGTATGAATTCTATTGTTTTTCTAAGTACTTTTCTTATCATTCTACATTGCATCATTACTACATATAAGATGTTATACCTGTACATCAATGTATCATTGTATTGGTGATATATATGCTGTCACTTTCCAAAATGTGTATGTCCTACAAGAAGGGTTTCTGATTTTCTAACTTGTTATATTTTCTGACATCTCTCTACTCTCTTTTCATTTGATAGCACATTGTGCTTAACTTTGAAAAATGCCATAGAAATAAAATGTATTATTATTATTATTAGGGATAGGGATGCACTGATATGAGATCTGGTATTGTTGTCCATACTTATCTTTTTATATTGACCAATTTCCCCGGCATTAAGAATGAATTGTTTCCAATAGCAGTCAAATATTTCAATATTATATTGCAGGCAACTGATTTAAACGAGCAAGATCCATATAAACCTATACAATGTCAGCTGTGGCTGTGTGGCTGCCGCTGAATCACACAATTTCAGTAATGTCTCAGAATCAGAATATAAAAGACTTAAACATAAAAGAGGGTAAACAATATTTACAGAATTTTCAACCTCTGCTTTAACCTCTGTTTTAATAACAACATAAAAGTCATGTTTTAAAAAATCTATGTAAAAGGCCTTGCACCCTGTTCAGGCACAAGTACCCCAGACTATCAAAACACTTTATTACCCTTGATAAGAACAACTTTTTAATTATTGACAATAATATTATTATGGTCTTAATTTCACTTGGAGGTGCAATCTGAACTTGGAAACAACAGGTGACAAAATTATTATCAAGGCCAAGCTTTTTCCATGACAACAGGGCAAAAATAAGCTGTTGAGGTACATTGTGTGACAGTATTGGACATTGTGGTGGAACGGTTCAGTCGACAGTGTCATCTTGTGTGCTCTTACCTTGGCAGTGTCCGTCGTGGGCCACCTGGATCTTCAGGCCAGTCAGACAAGCGTCTCTGTGCAGCTCACAGTGATTCCTGTAGGTCTTAGCATTGCTGCCGCACACTGACCTCTTGTGGGGCTTACAGGTCTGCAGAGTGAGAGGAGAATGTCATCTCATAAAGTCTTTTCAATTTTCTTCTGTTCTTGTTGTCCCCTATGTTCTATGCCCTCCCTAATAATACGTTTAAAAAAACAGAAAAGGCAGACAACGTTGCCCAGGAGGTTCTTTATGTGACGAACGAAGTCAACATGATTTTATTTTCGAGTTTAAAGAAATATGAACTTCTAAAGCCCAAATTTCCACACAGAAAACCTGCATAGGATTCAAGTTTAGTAAACACAGTGCACTGAAGCCATGCACTCACCTCTATACAGAGACAGCTGGGCTCCCCCTTCTCATTGACAGCACACTCTCTGCCGGCCCCACAGAACACATTGGCACACACTTTGCTCTTACTCTGCAACTCCTGAGAGAAGAAGAAAAAACAGATTGCTGCCTTAGAAAAAACACTGGTTTTACACACAGGGCTACGCTGTTGAACTAATAACGGATCTGAAAGCACTGAGATGACACCGACCACGTTTTTATAACACATACTAATTACAAATTTGCATATGGTATTAAGAGTTATTTATTTAAAGGAAAATAAAACAATTTGTTCATAACTCCTGAAGAGTCTAAATAAACTGTCTTAAAAAAGTGTTCTGGATTTGTCTATTGATATTCTATCAACACACATTAAAAACATGTATAAATAACTATGTATAAACAGAAATAACTTTCACCTCAAATAGATTTTATCTAATCCTCCCAAACTCTGGTACATATTTCAACATTTTGCATGACCCCCATCCAAATGACTGTTTGACATAGATTCCTTCTCGAGAGCATTCACCTCTAGGGCAAACCTTCAATGACGGATAGCAGTTCCCCACTAGGTGGTGCTACACCATGTATTTCCACTACATCCACCAACGTGTTGAGTTCAAATGTCCATAACTTTGGGCTCAGGGTTCTGACTAATTTGCTATTTTGCACATTTCACACTTAAACAAATGCAGAAGGCAGAATATGAATACTCTTGATTAGTGAGGTTTTCTTACACCATGTGCATTAAATCCAAACAGTATTAAATAGCTCCTTTGCAGGATTGTGTTCTCTAAACGCTTCCTAGTTAAAGCTTTGACGCTTCTCTATAATGCAGTATTCATGTTTTGGTATCTCCACTATTTACTGAGATCTCCGCAGACACATTTATGTTTGCCGGTATAGTTGCCATGTCAACCACAGCCAGACTCGGCTCCAACAGTGTCAGCTGACCGTACTGCACTCAGACAGTAGTGGAAACAGTGGAGCTGGTGTCTTGAGTGTTGATTAAGTAAGGTAACGCTGCACATTAAAAAACTGGAATGTCTGAGGGCTGCTCTACATCTGAACGAGCTTTTTCTAAAACCTTGAAGATCATCATTCCTTTTCAATTAAATGTCTAAAGTTATCTTGTTTTAGTCCATCTTATAACTCCCATTTCCTCTTGTTGACATTTTCACGCTCCTGTTTCTTTATCTTTCGTTTGTTTGCTGTTGCAGACCACCGGTGGACTTGCCAAAAAAAAAAAAGAAGTTCACTGGAGCTACAAACCGACCAATCACAAGACGCCAAGCGGAGCTCCAAGAGAGGTTTTACGACCCTCATTACCTCCTCCTTCTCCGTGACTGTTTGTACATGTGTGACACTTTATTTGTGTGTGTGTGTGTGTGTGTGTGTGTGTGTGTGTGTGTGTGTGTGTGTGTGTGTGTGTGTGTGTGTGTGTGTGTGTGTGTGTGTGTGTGTACAGGGTGCTTCCACATCTGGAGCCTGAGCTGTGTTTTCCTTTGGGCCCATTCCCATACCCCGTGAAATCTTTTCTCCTCCCTATTTTTCCAGACTCCCCTCCTCCTCCTCCTCCTCCTCCTCCTCTCTAAGCTGCGGTTTCCTGTAAGAGCCAGACAGAAAGTTGGCCTTCTGCGTATGACGGCACGTGAGTTGGCCCTAAAGCCTCGGCGCCTGTTTGCGAGTTTCAAGGTCGTGGTATGTGGGTTAAAATGAAGGTGGATTCACGTGACTTGAGTTCTCGTAAGCCCAGCAGTGATAGAACATAGCTAGATGGATGCAGGGGAGGGGTGGTGGTCACATGCAAGCATCAGAGTACAGCAATTTTAACCCTGAAGTGGTGAGAGGAGAGGGATTGTAGGTTTCTGTTCTATGCAGGCGCACACACACCCACACACACATTTGCACTCGAGAGTTGAGGTCATGGAAAATCTTCAAAGCGATCCCTGTGGCCTTGAGCATGTTGGACAATCCGGTTTGTTAGACACAGATGGGTGAGAGAGAGAGAGGCCTGTTGAAACCTGTAGAAACCTCAGATGAGATCATGAATAATGGATGGACTCCTCTCATGAATCTGGTATAAATGAAGAGCTCCGTCTGTCCGTCTCTCTTCGACTACAAGCGGCAGAGCATCCCTGACATTTAGCTAATGACCACAGAAGCACAGGGCCCCTTTTTTTTTTTTTTTACATCTGATTCAAGTGGATTGTTGCTATGGTGAGAACATGTGCCTGCTCTGGTGGCAAGATCAAAGATGTGTCAGTTAAATGAGGCAAACGCAACCGAGTGCCATAATTAAATCAAAGGAGAGTGTGTTGTTCAGATTTGATGACTGACACAATGACGTGGAAAACGTTGGACAAAGTGAAACAAACAGCTCTCGAGATGTCAGAGTATCGGAGCCGTGGTCCGTCCACCTTATGAGATCATAAATCATTTTCTGTGCTTAGCCTAGAGCCCTTGTTGTTGCTATGAACAGCAGAAATGCACCATTACATGCATCTTCATTGAACATTTACTTTTGATCACGATGCAGGATGTGGCATTCACATACAGCCAATATAGCGACGGCTTGTTACTAATCCCCATTTATATATGAAAGTGACATTATCCAGGTTTCTGATTATCCGTATCATAAACGGTATATAAAGATGGATGACATGACTGTGCCCTAAAAAGTGAAGCCTAATCACCCACTGGTGGCTGGCTGCAGTATGGGTTATAAACCCTGTCTCCTACATGTTAGTGGATGGGACATGGACTAAACCGAAAAGTCAAAGTACACGTCAAATAAATTCGTCTCAACGATGACTTCTGTCGTTTTAGTTAGTTGTTATAACCAAGGTGTGTGCTATTTTTTGGCTTCATTTTTGTACAATGGGAGGAAGTGGAGACATGTTGTCCATCTGTACAGTCTGCATCTGTACCATCTCGGTCTGACTTGAGAAAATGTAGTTTTGAAGAATTTGTTGAACATTTCATGAGAACACTTCTTTGCTTTCTTCGTGTTAGATGACAAAATCAATTCTATTCTCAGTCTGTGAGCTACGTAGGAAGCTAGCAGATAGTTTGCTTAGCTCAACATGAAGCTGGAAACCTTGTTTTGTCCAAAACTAACAAAATCAATCTATCAGCAGCTCTGAAGTTTGAATATCGAATATGTAAATCCTCTCCAGGCGTAAGTAATGTAACATATAATGGTTTAAAGCTCAAACACATAACCAGGAATCTCCAGAACTCCTCCAGAACTGAGATGGTGCAGCGCTTGTTAACACACTTATCAACCCAATCACCGACAGAACAGTCATTAGGGAAAAAGTACAAACTCAGCACAAACAAAAACAAACACACCCCGCTGTGTGTGTGTCCTACTTTAAAGACATCAATTTTACATCGCGGTCGACAAATGCCTGCCTCATTTACCTCCTCTCCATTTAAAAACGATTACAGAAGCCAGAGCTCTGATAAGTGACTGGCGAATCATAACAGATTAAACAGAGCCTTTCAAACCAAATGCTGCCTCCAGCATATTACTGACTGCATCTATATATATACACACACACACATTCGGCACATAGCTCCTTTTCCTTTGCCCTTTTCCCAGTTCCACTCCTTTTTTGTCAGGAGGTTGAAGAAGATTACAACATTTAAGTTATGTCTCTCACGACCCTCGGAGCATAATTTTTCATCTTTCTACCTCTGAGTGGAGCCTCACACCTCACGTCTAGTGTGTGCTTTAATTTCTGTTGTGCTGTAATTCTCTCCATCTTGTCATCTTATTCCCTGTGCCATGCCCTTTTATGGCTGCAAGACGTGTGCCAGTGAACCGAGACCAGACAAAGGAGGAAAAAATAAGATGAGCAGAGGAGGAAGAATAAGAGAAGGAAGAAAGAGCCTTTGAGGACAGACTGACAGTTAAGTGAGGAACAGGTAGATGGTGGAGAAAGAAGAGGAGAGGCGGTGTGCACTCCGATGTTAATTTATCTCCTGTCACATGTTGAATGGCTCCACACTGAGGCAGACGTGAAATTAAAGGGCAATGTATTGCCCTTAATTAAAAAGCGTCTTTTATTTTCCACTGCTGATGAGAACACATACAGTCGAGCAGCACTGGGGCTAAATCTGCATATAAAACACATCGAACAGCTACCTGAACATCATCCTGCATGTCTGTATCCTCACACACACACACACACACACACACACACACACACACACACACACACACACACACACACACACACACACACACACACACACACACACACACACACACACACACACACACACACACACACACACACACACACACACACACACACACCAATGTGATCAATTCATGCCTCATCTTGGAGCCCATCAGCTGAGTCTGAGTCTACAGCAACTAGGGCCAAAATGATCTGGCTTCAGACAGCTGATATCTGGGCCAAGATTCTCTTTTCCGTTCATCGTACACTGTTTACAGTCCGACTAGTTTCTTTAATCACACAAAACACAAACAGCGATACTTTTTTAAAGGTGTTTTTAGGTCTAGGCGTCATTTTGGAAAATCTCCATAAACAGCTATCTACTTATGAATGCTAATAAAATAAAAAGCCGAGAGCCGATGTGTTCCGCATATTTTTGTATTCCACATGGACTCTTTACCTGCGGGCAACCAACGGCTGCTAAAATGTGATTGGTCACGCTAGAAACAGAAAGCAGAAGTCTAACGACCCAAAGATCTTGTCCCTGTCGACAGATTCTGCATCTTCGCATAGAGAAGATACGATTGACCTCATTAGGACTGTGCTTTGGTCCCCATGAGGTCTACAGACATGGTCAGTGTTTCTGCTGGAAAAGATCCTAAAGAGGAAACAAAAACGAGTACACACACACACACACACACACACACACACACACACACACACACACACACACACACACACACACACACACACACAGCTTGACTAATGGAGCTTATCCGCTGTTAAGTGCATGTTTTGCGTTTTGTGCGTATGTGTGTTTGAGTGCATCTTAGCGATGCTCCATCGATCCAACACACCAATCAATGACTCTGCTGTGGGTGTCACCTTATGGCCACTGTGGATCCATTCCCAGAATGCACTCTGCCCATCATTAGCACAGGAGACATTGATTAACACGCTGCCACGGATGTAACGACAACAAGCAGCATAGAGGAAATTGCTTGAAAAAAAATAAGTTCATTATTTTCCTTTCTGTGAATGAATAATGGGATAACATGAATTTCTATAGCAGTCAACATGACTAATCAGCTTAATTAGAGTATCTGGCATAATAAGCTTCATTTAATGCAATCCAATACAAGAACCCTGAAGCAAATCCTTCACATATCGAGCTTTTCTTCACACTGTTGGAGAGGTGTTGATGCAGCTTATTGTGGAGGCTCTATACTTTCCTGCTGTTGTCGAAACCGTGCTGCATTTCTAAAAGGTCACAGGTCGATCAGGTTGAGCTGCATCAACATCTATATGACACAGTTTCTGTGACTGGATGTGACTGAATGTCATGTGATCAATTTCATAAAGATAGGATTCACAGGTTTTTGTGTAGATGCATCGAGAAGGCTCGCTGTTTTTCTTCCCCTCAGGTACAGTGAGTCTGGTGTGTGTGTTTTCATGAATAAAATATTGTGATATTTGACAACTTGAAATATAATATGTCCCAGGAGGGTGGAAGGAGATGGACGATGATATTACAATTCATTCTAGTTGCCAGTGCACATACACTGTTTGTTCTACCCAAGAAAAAACAGCTCTGAATATTATTCTCAAACCTGCTCCTCAAAGTCACAGCAAAAGACAATAAATCGGAATAATAAATGACAATCAGAATGAAGGCAGTTAATGGTAATATAATTTTGTACGAAAAATAAAGAGATGAATGCAGAGTATGGACAGAGGGGTCCACCCGTTTTCGTATACACAACCAACATTTAGCATAAATGAGCCTTTAGACAAAGCCAGATTCAAATCATAACCGCTGTTTGTAGCTAAGCTGCACGCTGTGGTTTCTTGTCTATTTTACAGACATGAGAGAGGCGTTCACATCAATTGTGTGAACCATCAAAAGCAAAACAACACTGATGTTTGCCGTTGTAAAACAACAGTGACTCTAGTTTCACAACCGCAGCTGCAACCTTCAGGGTGATAGATGGACGGACAAATGCACGCACAGCAAGTCATCTTCAACCTCAGGGCGTCAGTCCCCTGTGTTTTACATGCATGTTTTAATGACAGCGAGCTGAAACATTGGAGACAGAGCAAGAGACAGAATCGGGAGAATGAGAAGGTGGTGAGGAAGGGGAGGGGGATGTACATTCCTGAGCTGTGTGCGCCTCAGCTGGGGTCCGACAGAGTTCGCCTTGAGCCAAAATGTCCTCAGTATCTAGGCCACAGACTCGCCCCTGCTCTCCCCCCTTCTCCTGCAATTCCCTCTTTACCCCTGTGTTGTCTCTGCAGCTCTAGTTCGTCCGGTGGAATCATTAAATGTGGACACAGGAGGAAGGAGGACAGGGAGGGCAGCCCGTCTCCTTCACCTCCCTCTAACCAGGCCTTAAACCCGAGGAGAGAAGCGGGGGCGCGGCCAAAGAAGAATGAGATCCACTCTTATACACTTCACACGCTGTGATCCAGTTTTCGTCTGCAAAGGAGTTTGTGTGAGCTTGTGGCTAAATTCGCAGCACAGGGGAGAAACTTCACAGCGCGTCATCGGCTCCAGTTTTGAGTCACAGACCGAAAAGCTGTAGCGTTTACCCTCAATAATTCAAGTTCCTTCCATTCTCAAACTCTCTAGTCTTCTTTTCTTCTCCTCTCCAAAGCTGTTTGACTGTATCTTCATACATATCAAATCGGGTTCAGTCTCATCCCTTCTGTACTCGACAGCCTCTAGAGATCAGACGTACAGTAAAGCAGGAAGTGCACAGTCAATCCACAAAAATAACACAATCCGGGGACATCCCTCCTTTTGAGCCGAAACGCCTGGTTAGTGTTTTGTGGCTTCATACGACAGTGAGTTGATAGTGGGACTGGCAGGATGTGTCCTTGGAATAATAAGGCCAAAGTAAGACTAATTTGAGTGTGTTATAAAGATATGAGCGCTTTGCCGCAGCTCGACGGGTGGTCTCAAACACTCTGGGGGGGCCAGGACTGAGATTAGATGTGCAGAAACAAAGGGCCCGTGCATGGGTAACGACTGCTTTACACCGACCTCCCCGTTTTTCTTCCCCCTGTGTCTTATTCAGTGTGAAAGGAATGCACCAACAGACGGGATGATGTCACCCCAAGTCTGCAGTCCGTTACTCTACACCCACCGGCCTCCGAAGAGAGCTGAGATGTGGCAACTACGCCCTGAAAGAAGTGGGACAACAAAGGGGGGAATTACAGGCAGAAAAACATGGGGAAAAGATAAACAAAGGACACGAGGAGAGACGGAGAGGGAACAGAGAAAGTAAGAGAGAGAGAGAGACAAAAGAAAAGCAGGAAATAAGTCATGGTCTGAGCACAGCCACATCTGCTAGCAGTTAAAACGTCACCAGAGAACATAAAACGCTATGAACACAGCACCACCCCCGGCCTGCCCTCCCTTGTTTGCCCTGTTGTCACACTGCAGAGACAAATCTGTCCCCTGTCCCCCACCACCTGACCCACGTCAATCCCATGGCAGATTTGTCCCACCATCCCCTCATAAAGTGCAGATCTTGTCAGATTTTCTCTCCGCCTCTCTTCTTTGTAACCCAATGAATTTGACATCGCCCCTAAATTTTTCGCTCACTTTCTCTCTCGCTCTCTGTCCACTTTTCTCTCCCACCCCTGCTCCATTCTGGGCATTCCTCCACTGCCAGGGAGGAAAGGAGGGAGGAAGAGAAGGAAGGAGGGAGTGAGTGAGGAGGGAGGGTCCGTGATCGGCTCAGGCCAGGGGAATGAGTAGATTCCCTGCCCTCGTCTCTGTTCCCTCTTTTGAGGCCAGTATTGGGGCTAAAGGCTGGAGCATGTTTGTAGAAGGAAAAGGAGCCATTTACAGGCTGCAGGATGGGATTCCAGCCAAATTTAAAAACTGTTTAGGTACGAACATGCAACTTTCCACGACCGTGATCTTGTCAGATACGGTGGGTTACTGTGGAGGTGATGGGACACAAACCAGGTCTGATAAGCTCTAACTAGACATAACTGTTCCTCACAGGGAAACAGGGAAACAGTTTGAAACTAAAATGGCAGAGCGCATACCTCCGCCAAGGCACAACAGTCCCCGTAAATTGGATCAGGCTGCACCAGATTGCACAAACTTGTAGAAATCAGGCCCTAAACATCTGTGAAGATGTCAAATAAAAACGCCCTATCTTGCAATATTAAATAAAGGGAAAACATTCCTGGTTTTTGTGTAATTTTGCTAAGCAACAAAAAAATGCAAAAGAAAACATAACCTGATTATAAATTATAATAATAAGTGAGGATTCGATTCCAGCTTCAAAGATTAGTTGATTAATCAGTAATCTAGTTTTATTATCATTTTTCAGCTATTTTTCCAAGCAAAAACGCAATAGTAAACTGAATGTGTTTGGACTACTGGTCAGATACAACAGGAAATATATTATTCCGGCTCTGCTATATGCTTTTTCTCATTATTTTTGACATTTGTATAGGCAAAAAAGTGTATTGAATAAATTAGAAAATAATCAACACATCTAACAATAATCAAAATATAACTAACTTGTAAGCCAGTATATTGTGCCAAAGAAATCAATGATAACATGATCAATGTAATCAAACAATTATGTCTGATTAAATCAATCAAATTATATTTGTATAGCCCATATTCACAAATGACAATTTCTCTCATAGGGCTCAACAAGGTGTGATATCCTCCTGTCCTTAACTCTCAAATAGAGTAAAGAAAAACTACCAACAAAACCCTTTTAACAGACTCCTTCCACTTTGAATTTGGTTCGAGGATATATAACATAAGATCTTACACACTGAAGAGAAAATAACCTAAAAATAACCTCATCCCTGAGAATAATGTTGATTTACCAAATGAAGACTGTGGTGTTAGTTGAAAGTTCCTAAAGCATGAGTAAGAAGACCTTTGAGCTTAGATTGATTTGTTAACGCTCCCAAAGGTCAGGAATCGCCTGACAATTAAATAATGAAATATTTTCATGGGAGGGTTCTCCAGCTCAATGTGTTGATCAGATTAAACAGATTCATGTTTCCATGACGACTCCTGTTTAACATGTTTTTCACAGTTGAACTCACACAAAACCTGATGACCTGCACAATCCTTTACACAGGACACAGGTAAAAGACACAAGGTCCCACACATGTGTCTGCAATGCTTTTTATAGGGAAGACACAGACTCACTGAAGACTGGAAAAACGTAGCCTGCTCTGATTAATCAGGATTTCTGAAGCACATAGATGTTACAGTCAGACTTTGGTGTTAACTCTATGAATCCATGGAACCAACCTGCCTTGTGTCAACAGTATATAGTGATGGTGTTGTGGGTGTAATGGGTTGGAGAATGTTTGGACACTTTTTGGCACATTCTTAATACCACTTCATTGTTTAGAGGCTACAGCCTATTTGAGTATAGCTGCTGACCATGTGAAATCCTTTACGGACTCAATTTACCATCTTCTAATGGCTTCTTCCAGGATGATAATGCTCCAAACCCTATGGTCAGAGAGTGGTTTCATGAACAGACAGAGTTATTTAAATAGAAAACAGCTACAACTAATAGATATTTCCATTATCGATCTATCAACAAATATTTTCTCAGGTAACTGTTTAAATTAAGGAAATAGACAAATAGGTCCATCATTGTCTCCTAAAGCAGAAACGTTCAGTTGGGAAAGACAGAAGCAGAAAATCCTCACTAGACAGAGGCTGAAAAAGTACACGTTGTGCAGTTTAGCTTGAAAAATAGTCAATTGACTAATCAGCTTATTGTTTTAGTTCTAAAGGAAGACAGACTGAACAGAACAAACATTTCTGAAACACTCACAAATTGAATCAGTAGATCAAAAGAAGCCAAGTCATTTTAATTCTGTAAAAAAAGATCTGTAAGCCACCTTCAAGCTGAAGTAGCTGTCGAGGCGTCTGCTCTGTGGTACAAGGATTTTTATAATGACGACCAAGGAGTTCAATTGTCACCAGTTAGTCACTCATCCTGCCGTGACCTCCTGGACACAAAGCGCACTGCGTTTCACATGCAGGACCTGCTCTCAAGGTGCATCCTCGACACAGTGTGATCTCTGGTGGACGTGAATGGGCGGCATAAACTTTCCTTGTCAGTTAACCTTATCAGAAAACTCTGTGATGCATGTAGGTCGCTTTGACTGAAGTAAATGGACCCATTCTTGGAATTTAAACTATTTTTTCTAACACGTCGCACTAATGACGGTGATTTATTGCCCCCGACCGTGAACAGAAAAGAGGAGAACAATGGGAAATTGCCGTTTATAACCTGCATTCACTACTTATCTCTAGCAAAAAATGTCCGCACATAGGTGTCTGTATATACTCCGGAGTTTGTCTTTCATTGTCCGGGTTAGACCCATTCATGACAACATAAAAATCTCCAAAGCGTTCAGATGCCATCAGTTCTACATGTTTGGCACCTCTTCTTCATCCTCAAAAGTTTGGACTCTTCTTGTTTTTTTCAGCTTTACGTTCATCGCGTCACCTCATTGACTTTCTCTCATGGCCGCGGGTGAATCCTCCGGATAATCTCCTGCTGTATTATCACGTGGGCTCACTCAGACATTCTCTCATTCTCTTTTTTACTTTGTGGCTGGCAGGAGAAACTTCAGAGCCTCTGACATGGACATTTGTATTCTCACACACAGCCACTGCAGATGGCTTTTTCCGAGATTAACCGGAGTTGAGTGCACGTCAAAAAGCAGCTTCTGACTCCTCTTTGGTTTGACGAGTGATCTCATTAAAAACCAGGCTGTCCAGATGTTTTCAACTCCCAAACTTCCAGTGGTGCATGTTGGTATGTTACATATGTTAATTATCTCTTACTCACAAACCCTCGGAGTAGAGTTTAGCACTCCTGTTTGTCATTTGTGTGTGCGTGTTAATTTGTGTGTGTGGTGCCTTCAAGTGCAGGGTGCCAGTAATGATAAGATACCGGCACAGCTGGTGAGCTAAATGAGGACTCCTTTTAAGACAAGCCAGGAGTGAGGAGAACACACTGCAGGGACATGAAACACAGTCCACCCCCACCTTCTTTCTCTAGCCCCCTCACTGCACAGCCAAGTCTTACCTAAACCCCACTCTCCCCGGCTGCAATTGCACGACTGTGGCTCCATTTCCTCTCTGTTTTACATCACTCTATCTCGCCACCGCTCCACACTCGACGTGCGCAGGACCCATGACTGGATGTTGAGCTTCAGTAATTAGAGCAGGCTGATACAGACAGAGGACACAGCGCTCCCCCCCCTCCACCCGCTTCAAGCTCATGTTCCCTCCACCTGGGCGGATATTTTTAGCCCACCTTGAGTGAGAGAGGAACTGGAGTCAACATGGCGACACGGCGGGTCGTGGCTGTGACTCAATCAGAGCCTGCTACACATCTGAGGCCTCAATGAGAGAACATCGTCTTCCTCTAGCCAGCTTGTCTCCTTTATCTTCAGAACTATTTCGACGTCTGCGTTCGACAAGCTCCAGAGCTGCTGGCGATAACTAATTTAACCCCCGTGTCATTCCACCCTGTTCCACAGATGACGCAGGGTGATACAATAAACACTGCACGCCAGGCAAACAGAAGTAAACACCATTCTCTCTGTGTTTATATGCATGTGTGTGTTTGTGTGCATGTCCTCTGAGGCTGCAAACTCTTACGACTTTACTGTGCCTGCATCTCGACCTCCTCTGCATATCAAGCAAAGTGCAAAACAGATTTTTATTCACAAGATGCTTATCTAGTTGCCAGCCTGCGCGCACCGAGTTCTCCCACATAGTCTTGACCCCGGCAGACCCCTGCCACGCTACATCTCCGGGTTGCTTATCTGCAATTTCTCGCCTCAGGAAGCACACAGGCATTCTCCTTCATAATAAATCAGGAGTTTGCGTCTAGATTTTAATAGCCTACACCCATTGCGGAAAATAAAAACAGCCTCATCGGATCCACTCCTGCGAGGGGCTTTGCTCCGACTTGTTGACCTCCTTTAGACAGCTCACTGGTATGCCAGTTCAGGCCCTGCCCACGGCCAGTCAACAGGCCATATATTACCAGGGTAATTACCTTTGGAGAATAGATGCCTTTCTAATACCTCCCCATTAACTTCTCGGGTACACTCAGCAGACTCGGGCTCTGTGCTCCACATTCACTGAGCCATACCTCGCAGATCACGGCCATGAATATAATAAAGATGCAAACAAAAGCACATTGTGCAGCTACTAAAAGGTAGGGACAGTGGTTTAGGCTCAGCTGAGAGGGGGAGGGGGGCTATCATGTCATTATGGCTGTTGAGGCAATTGAGACGCTAACGGCCATGTGCGTGTAGCTGTAAAGATAGAGTGAGTGTTTAAAAGATTCTATCCTCTAATTAGTCTACAGCGAATCTGGACAAAAATGAAAGGAAGTGAGTTGGCTGTTTATTTCCTGGGTCCGTGACTGTCAACAGGTCAACAGACGAGTCAACACAAAGCCAGGTGCTCAACAGCTGTGTCTGGTGAGGTTAAGACCGTCAAACACCACTTGCTGTCTTTCTCTTTCTTAAAGGGATGGTTTGACACTTTGGCCACGTACACCGAGACCGCCTAACCAAAGTGTTACGGTCTGGTCTATAGAGAGGATTTGAGTGGTCGGTGTCACGGTGCAACATATAGCAACAGAGCTGCAATTGGACACGATGAGAAACATGTGTGCCATAAGGTGTGCGGTTGAGTTGAAGCCTGATACTTTAGCATCAGACGTCTCTAGCTTGCAGGCGTATGAATCGTGGGATAGGTTGGCCTGAGATTCTCTCTGATGGAAGGAAGAATTTTGTCAGAGCCTTTGAAATGGGACGGACTAATTGCGCCGCAGTGACGCAATCGTACGGACCCATGGCCGCTGAATCGAAACACATCTCTTCCACTTTCCAGTCTTTATGCTCAGCAAAGCTAACTGGCTACTGGTTCTAACTTTACAGTTGGTGTTGAGAGTGGTACCAATCTCATCCCAGTGTCATGAACCAAAATCAAACTACAAATTCCTCAACATGTCAAACTATTCCTGAACTGAAACTTTATTCATTCCATGTTTTTATTTCCAATCCTTCCCTGCATGCCACAACAGCAGCTAATCCAACAGCACATCATCTCAGTGTTTACCCAGAGGTTGGACCACTTAGTGATGCGGTGTGAGACCCATAAGGTGAGTATTCTCTCAACCCTTGAGCACACAGGCAAACACACATGCTGACTCTGAGTGACCACCCAAACATGTTTGTGTTTGTACGCCATTAGAGCAGCTGCCAGTTGCCGGGGCGGTTTTTTTTTGCGCTGAACCACGCGGCAACATTGACAACCAGGGCCGGGCAAAGCTCAGGGCGAGCAGGGCCTGTGTGATATACACAAACACCCGCCCTCCCAGTCTCTCTTTTCTTTTCACAGCTGTCTGTCACTCCTGTGTCACTCTTGCCTTCTTGTGGCGGCTTTTGCTGAGCTGTTAACTTCACAACTCTAAAAAAAGACAAATCTAGAAGGGCACTAAGAGAGTGCGTATCTCAGCCAAGGCCCAAAAGTCCCCTTATGAAACCACTTTTAAATTCACTAGATCCATGTTTTTATTTGGATCTGCACCAAATCACACACACTCATAAATATCAGTATTCAAAACATGCCTGATCTTTTTCATCAGGATCCACGAATTAGTCTCTCTCAACGAAAATGTTGAAAAACGAAAATGGAAAAATAAAGATCCTGGATTTGCCCCCTGATCAGAATCCACACTAGGGTTGCAAAGGGGTGGAAAATTTCCGGTAAATTTCCGGAAACTTTCCATGGGAAGTTAAGCTCGGGAATTTTGGAAATTTTGACACTTTTTTTCCAAATGTTAGCTTATAACAGGTAACTTAAATGTAGTTGAAAACAAGACTAGGCAAGCCTAGCTCAGCTGGAACCTGGATGCAGCTAGTTGGGAACATTGTCTGCCAGAAACGTAAACCTATGACTTTCTGTTGTTTTTGAACGTCTTTGTCATTACCTAGCATATTGATTACTTGTTACACTGAAGCCATGTTCATTTTAATACCAAGTTTATTTGTATACAGTAGGCTAACCTTTTACAGCAGTGAGAGTAGGATGTATGTATGTCCACACAAAAGTACACCATCACCTCGATTACTCGCGGCTGTTGGGGTCCATCAAAAAAGCAAGAGTTGGGCTACTTATCAAAAATAAAGGTAATTACCGCAAATTAAAGGCTGAGCAATAAAAACGTCATTCAAAACTCTATTTTAAAGATGTATGGAATGCAGCACACGCTGTGTTTCTTTGAAAAGGATGTAACTAGCTATTGTTAACCAAATTCACAGAATTAATGGATTTGTGTTTTACTTCTCTCTCAACCCGACATGATCAAATGAATACCAGAGGCTTGAGAAGCTTTACTAAATGCTTTCATTTTGCATTTAGAATGGGACTTTTTTTTGTGGGGGGGGGGGGGGGGTCATAGGGAATACATTTATTTCATTCAACATTCATGCTTTTTGTTGTTCAATGAAAGAATCCATTAAAGTTCTACTCACAAATGGATTAAGTCAAAAATATATTAATGGATTGTTTTATTTTTCTCTCAACCCGACATGATCAAATGCATCAAATGAAAGTCCGAAGTCCTCTTGCCCGAGAAATCACGCTGTATCCATTATTGATTGACAACGCAAACAGGTGACTGTATTTATAGTCCACAGGAACAAAATTGTCTTGCTGGCAAGTGGCTAACGTTAGCAATTCTAGATCTTGCAGCATGATCTTGGTTAAAACAACCAAGATCATGGTTGATCATGGTCGATGACATCATCAACATCACTTTCTCCTCCGCTGAGCCACAGGAGATTTAACATCTGTGAACCACTTCCCATTAACTGACGTTTATGTGTAAAACTACTTCCCCTTTGCACTTTACATCCATTTCCTCTAAACTAAAAATATATTCAGAAACCACCAATACTCATCTCCAATATACTGTCACATAGAGGAAACTGCTGAGGTCAGATTTTCATATTTAAGTCCATCGTTCCTGCAGGTTTTGATAAGTTTTCACTGACCGGGTTCTAAAATGTCATTTTTAAAATTTGTATTAGAAATGTTTGCATGCATGTCTGCTTATGACAAAACTAAATGTTTATATTTATGTCTGTATATGACAAGGTAAATACAGTTAGTATAAATTACCCCAAAGTTTCCAGTTTATTCCCATTAATTCCCGTATATTC
This sequence comes from Hippoglossus hippoglossus, assembly GCF_009819705.1. Classification (NCBI taxonomy): domain Eukaryota; kingdom Metazoa; phylum Chordata; class Actinopteri; order Pleuronectiformes; family Pleuronectidae; genus Hippoglossus; species Hippoglossus hippoglossus. Next base: position 19,290,788 of record NC_047171.1, read on the forward strand.
CCGTTAATTCCCATGGAAAGTTTCCAACTTTGAATATTCCCGGAATTTTGCAACCCTAATCCACACATTACATTTCAATGGATGCTTCCCTGACACATAACACATCCTTCCACCAAGTTTCATGCTAATCTATCCACTGCTTTTTGCTTAACCCCATAACTAACAAACAAATGAAAAACAAACTATGTAAACTAAACAACCGGTAACAATAACAAGGTCACTGACACTGACTCCAAAATTAGCATTATGTGTTACATTAAAGCATACACCATCTACCACCTGCTCACATTATCATAATGTAGTTTATTTTTGTTTTATATATTAAATTGTATTTGTATAGCTTTCTAACTTATCTTTCTCTTTGAAGTACAGTACTTGCTTCTTAATTTGTTTCATCTTCCCCCTATATTTTTTCTGCTTAATGTTTGTTATGGTACACCAAAGCAAATTCCTTGTATGTTAATTAACCTGCTTGTCAATAAATCCGGTTCTAATGACGACTCTAGAGTGACAATTTTGATGTGTGTGTGTGTGTGTGTGTGTGTGTGTGTGTGTGTGTGTGTGTGTGTGTGTGTGTGTGTGTGTGTGTGTGTGTGTGTGTGTGTGTGTGTGTGTGTGTGTGTGTGTGTGGTCCAGCAGGATGCAAAATGTGACTTGGTTTCAGCTCCCAGACAACAACAACATGCCTTTCCAGTGCATCATAGGTCTGGTTAAACAATATCAATAATTAGCCCAATGAGAGAGAGAGAGAGAGAGAGAGAGAGAGAGAGAGAGAGAGAGAGAGAGAGAGAGAGAGAGAGAGAGAGAGAGATCACTTATGTATATATGCATTGTGTGAGCACAGTGAGGAGGTATTACACATAATTGATCTGCTTCAGAATTATGTTTAACGGGTGTTTGTCAGTCTCTGTTCATAAAGAAGAGTTTAAAACCACAACCTTCACTCAGGAGCCAAAATCTCCCATTCACACTGAAAAGAAACGATAATGTGACATTTACCGTGATGATTATCAACATCGTCTGCCATGAACCTTGTTATCCTGATATAATTGTCGATCATATCGCGGAATGTTTATCTCAGGAATGAGACCGGTGTCCCTGTTGAAAGAAAACTCTCCCACTGGCAATTAAGTTGAAGTGTGAGCTCGATTGTCTCCATAATGAGGCTCATAATTGGGTACAGCGCCAACATTAATGCCATAATTGGTTCTCCTAAAGAAGATAAATGCCACAACAGTCTGACTCAGTCCCTGGGGGGGGGGGATGACTGGATTTCCCCACAGCACCGCCAGATAATGGACTGACTGATTCCAGATGTGTTCTGTGGCCGGGTTGTCTTTGAGAATAGGAACAAACCTGCTGTGCTGTTCACGTAACTCCAGACGCACGGAGTGAGGAGACAATTGGGGGATATTGAAAAATGTCTTTTTGAGAATTGAAGCCAAACTTACCTCGGCGTTGCAGAGCGCGAGGGAGAGCAGGAGGAGCGCGGCGACACTTCGCAACATCTGGACAGAAATAGGAGAAAGTGACGTTTAGTGAAGAAGGAAAATAACATCCCGCTCCGATGGGGAGAAAAACTTCTTCCTCGTTACCGTGTGTAGTTGAGGGGCTGCTCCGCTCGGAGGGGGACGTGCAGGCAGGATGGGAGCTGGTCTCGGGTCTGGATGTTTGGTCGGGACACAGTCGAAGCAGGAGCCTCTGAGATTTTCAAGAAATTTGAGAAGCGCTGAGGAATTCGTGTCGGTCCATCAGCATCTCCCTCCTCCTCTTCCTCCTCCTCCTCCTCCTCCTCCTCTCTGCAGCCAATCAAAACTCCTGGAATCCCGAGAGGACGTTTACTCAGCAGAGGAGGGGGAGGGACCAGGGAAAGTGTGTGTGCGTGCGTGTGTGTGTGTGTGTGTGTGTGCGTGTGTGTGTGCGTGTGTGCGTGTGTGTGTGTGTGTGTGTGTGTGTGTGTGTGTGTGTGTGTGTGTTTGTGTGTGGAATCATAGTCCTCAATATTAAAAGTATTCTTTTTTCTTCAAATCCATTTAGCAAGATTTTGCAGATTTTGCTTTAGGTTCAGGTTTACAGTTCAAATCACAGATGGCCAAGTTGGTTTTAAGAAGAACTTTTATGTATAAGCATATGTTGACCTTTGTCCAATAGGCGTCAAAATAACATCTCTATGTGTTTTTTCTATTTCTAAAGATGCTTTTATTCTTGTAGCCTACCTATTTAAAAAATATTCTTTAGCAGACACAGGTATTGGTTTTGAAATACACATTTTCCGCTTTTGATTAGTAGCGATCACGTACTCACATGATTCTTGCTGTTTTGAGTTTGTACCCTTATGGTTGAATGCACTTATTGGATATTGCTTTGGATAAAAACAGCAGCCAAATGATATTTAATGTATTTTACCAACAGTATATTTTTCCGTACACTTTTCTGCCTTGTTAAAGTATGTTTTAGTTTTTCAGACACAATAAAATATGATGTAAGTATAGTATATAGTGTAAATACTACAAAAAGGCTCCAGGAGGGTTAGATTTGTGATGTGTACCCATGATATTTATCCATGTGAAATCCTATTTCAGCTGGACAATCACCTTACAGGACAATTCAAGCTACATTATACAATGTCCCTTTCTCTCTGTGCCCTTCAATCAGACCCACATTCACAGAGGCCGTGTGTAGAAAGACATTTTCCCCCAGTGTGCTGAAAGATTAATGTTCAAGGGTTCCTATGATTTCTGTATTTCAGGGTTACAAACCACCACTAGTGTGCGTGCCCTGGCAGCAGTAATTAAAGAGTGGTTAAGCAGGACGGTCTGAGGCATCGAACACCGTAGCACACTGAATTTTGAATAGAAAGAATGGAATAAATGTTTTTTTCCCCTCTGCAAGCCATCAATTATAAATAACTCCATCCCCTCTGAGGAAGAATACCTGTTTAAATAGACGCTGTGATTATTCAACACCCTCGGGCTCTTTGTCATGTGTTGTTTTTTCAGAGTCTGTGAGCATGTGTGTGTGTGTGTTCTGGTGTTTCTCATTCTTCCTGCAGATATCTCGAATAACAATCGACGAAAAACAGTAAAAAGTGGAGCTTTGTGTCTGAAAAAGTTTCTTTTATGCTCTTAAAGTGGCTCCGTGCATATTACTGTGCATGGAAATGTTTTAATCCATTGTCTCACTTGAGCTTTGTTTGCCTCCCTGGTTTGCTGGCACACAGGAAGCTGTGTGAAATAGAGGAAAAGTTGTTATTTTTATTTCTCTGCTTGCCCTTGGGAGCTACAAAACAATTCTTCAACTGTGAAGCAAACCTGGAATACAAATACAGAGAGGAACTTCACTAAGCATGTTGGAGCGACGACCGACCTAAACTTAACTTTCTGGTTAAATGGTAGAACTTGTTGGCAGCCAGCCTGGACTCAAACAAATCACGACCGTATACTTGGACACGTTTGAAAATGCTAAATATTAATACTGACAGAGAAGCATCAGTCTGTTTATAGGTCTTGAGGATAACTACTGTATATGTATAGGTAGTTATCTGTATTCTGTATAGGTAGTTATCTGTATTCTGTTGCTCCCGAGGGACCTTTGTGAAACCTGACAATTTTTTGGGGTAATGTAAGAAAGACCATATCTCTGGTTCAGAATGAATCGATTTTGATCATAAAAACATTGTCTGTTATGAGTCTGACAGTTTTACAGGACTGCAATACTAAGTCCATGGAGTACTGATTTATAGGTATTTCAAAACGTTTACTGACACTGTATTTTATCTGTTTTCGACACTCTTGCAATACAATATCCACAGAGGCCTGATCCGTGTTTTTCAAGGTTTTGCTCAGACGCTCGCTGCACATGGTCAAAGGTGAGAATAAATTATCACCTTGGTAGAATTTTGAAAAAGGGGACCGCATTCTTACTCAAATCAAACCACGAGTGCACCTCAGGATGTGAGCTCTAGCCAGAACAGGTTTCAATCAGCTGAGAGCTCAATTGGGTATGAGCAAAATTCATTGCTCTGCAGATTAAGAGATGAAAGTGATGTGATATAAGAGTCTATTTGGCGCTTAGAGCCATTGTGATGTCATCAAGGTTGAAAGGGGGTGTGGCTGCACACTATAGGAAACCCCCCCGGGCGTCTTGACACTGTGGCTTATGGGATCTAGGGATGAGATGCTTGGACTCGACTGGGCTTGACTGGGGTTCTGGATATGGAGACTGACGGTGATTGAAGAAGAGGAGGGTCGCAGCAAATCCCTGGAATGACAGCCGAGAACGAGGAGAACAGATTTAAAGTTTGATAGCAACAACATGATTGGCTGATTGAGATCGTGGCAGGAGTCTGATTGGATTACCGAAAACACCCAACAGCCAGCGGATTAAAAGAGTCGGGGAGAATGAAAAGGAGAAAGTCTTCCTTATTGAACTCTCCCTGAGCTTCAGTCGTATGATTCTCTTTCATATATTCATTCATGATCTTTATTTATTTCTAGTGCTTTTCCAGTCTTTATGACCACTTATAGCTCTTTACAGTACAGTTTTGTCATTGACGCAAACAGTGCATCTATGTGCAGCACTTTCTCTTTCAGACATCACTCACACACTGAAAGCACAGCCAACATGATCAATCAAATTTTATTTGTAGAGCCTATATTAACAAATCTAAATTTGCCTCATCGGGCTTAACAAGGTGCAGCATCCTCTGCCCATAACACTCAAATAGGATGAGGAAAAACTACCACCTTTCCACCTTTTAACAGGGGGGAAATAAAAACGCAGAAAACTTGAAAAGTCGCAAGTGAGGGACAGAATTGCAATGTGTGATGACAGTCATTCAGAGGTCAAGCATTCATGACGTGAAGGGTGTGTTATTAATTCTAATAATATTCATTAAGTTTGTTTATGTCCACCAGAAAAAGAGCCTTTCGTGCAATAAAAAAAGTGATCCCATCTTATTCTTCATCCATGCACATATGCACACATGCACATATACAATGGGCTCCAGACATTGGCCCCCCAATGTAAGTGTGAAGTATTAGAAACGGACTCACGTTTACAGCAGATTTGCTTTCACAATGTTCTGCAATCAGTTGGGAGAATATGAATTCTTGATCAGACAAATTGTTAAATCTTTTTTGTTGTTAAAACATCCAACAAATAATACATACCCACCCTCTCCGAGCGTGAAAACCTGTGTTCTGCTGCGGCTGATTTAAATTCATGCACTGTGCGTGTTACATACGAGTGAACCACGCAGCATTCAGGATGGAGAACAGAGGTTTTAAGCTCCTCTGATGTCTCTCCTTGTTCTGCCAGGGGCTTTCTGAGAGGCATCTCAAATATTCACAAACATCCATCAATGCCTGAAAGGGTCAGACTCGCCCCGGACACATGCAATCACTCTCATACACACTTGCAGGGAAAACACACAAACATAGCACACACATTCAACAGACTTATTTTCTTGCTGCTGGAATTGTCTTTAATCACAGTTTTACTGTTGTGTCCTTCTCAGAGGCCCGTTGAGGTGAGATTCAGAGGCAGCCTGTGTGTCTTTCTATGTGTGGGACCACCACTACTCAGTGTCCTCATGATAAATATATTCTTAGTTCTTTATCTCTGTGTGACACAGAAACATAGACATCTTCAACGCAAGAGTGTGTGGTTGAGGTTTCCTGTCGGTGCTTTCGTGTGGGGGAGGACCCTGCAGAATCAAATACTACATGCAGGATGTCTGTTTCACTCGGTTGTGCACAGTATCACTTTATAATTTCCCATTAGTGTGTACTGACGAGTGGGACAGAGGGATAATGAGTGTAGTCCAAAAAAAACTAATCAATGCTAATCATGGTCGTGTTGAGACAGATTGTCTGGACAGGGGTTTCTATCCTTAACTGAAACAAATGTGTGACGCTGAAAGAGTCTGCAGCTCGTGGGCGAGAAGTATAACGGTCTCTTTTCCTGTTTGTTTGCCCGACCTCTTCTCACTCTGTCTCTGGTGAATACGGCCGATGGCGCCTGCTAACTGCCATTACCATGACCTAATTCATTAACCTGGCATTTAAGGAGAGGGGGAACTTTTTAAAGCTGCACACAAACACACACATTTGCACATAGAAACACATACAGTGACAACACAGTGGGGCATGGGGGGGGAGGGGTTGTTTGCATCAGACATACAAGCTGTCCCTTCACACGCACATATTTGCACACAAACATGCATGACACACATTTTAACCATGTTTTCCCATCAGTCTTGAGCTGAAATCCAGATATTTGCCTGAAATATTCTGATGGGGTTGCTTGTGAGAACGCATCTTTTCCGGAACTACTCCTGCCGGGCCCTTAAATAAAATGTCAGAATGAGCCACTGTGAGAATGGAGCAGGAAAATATCTGGAAAATTCACAGCAAGCGAGTGGTTCATGACGGTTCAAACATGATTCAAGAACTTTTGACGTTAAGGGATGATGCCCCGTGTCGATGTCCTGTAAACAAAAACAAGTGATTTGCACAGTGCAATTTATACGTTCTATCCTACCTCCTGCTTTCTTTACTCAGACACCACCCATTGTTTGAACATCTGACGCAAACAATCTCCTGCTGCATTGTTCAGATGTGAAAGGATCCAATTTTCCAGACATTTTTATGTCTGAAAACATATACAGACCGACTCCTGGCAGTTCTGGCACTCTGCAGGCCTTTTTTCTACCATTAAAAATGTCTTCGGCCTATAATCAAATTCTGCTCCATTAAGGAAGAACGAGAAAGAGAGACAAGACAGAGAAAGAGGTAGAGACAAAGGGAGGAATAATAGCAAATTAGCTTGCATGATATCAATGGTTCCTTTATGAAGAACAGACCAAAGATACCTACTGGTTACATGCAGGCACATGGGTAGAAAACAAGGCTATAATCACTGAGGCCTTCACTTAACTGACAGCTTGACAGTTGAAACCTCAATAAACCATTACAAACTGTATGTTATAGGATGTATTACATTATAATTTGACTATTCTTCCATGGTACTACCCAATTGATGGCATGGCACCAACACCAGTCATTAGGACACCACAGACACACTGACCTACTGTTTTTGCCATAGTGAAGAGTAGTGGTGTAAACAGCAACTCCTGCTGGCGAACAGGATAATTAAAGCCCTTCCTCACCACACGTGCATCACTACTGCCTCTCTCTCCCCATGTCTAATCAACTCTGCTTTGAAAACCCTGTAAAATGAACAATCAGTCCTTATAAACAGCACATGCATCACTCCCTGGCAGAGCAGAGCCAATGACGCTGTGACTACTAATCAGAGCCGTACTCTGAATTTAAGGCCAGAGCTGATAAAAGCCTGAGAACATGTGTTTGTTACATTCGTGATCAATCCAGAAGCTTTATCAATTTTCCTCATGTATTTGAAATGTATTGTTGATTGTATTTCCAAGTCACCAGTCGGAAACTGACAGTTGAGTCTGGGAGTCACCAGATATGTTCAAGGGCATAAATAAAGGAACTAGACAGGGTTTTGTTTTTCTAAGTGTTAAATTTATTTCACACATACACCACACACACACACACACACACACACACACACACACACACACACACACACACACACACACACACACACACACACACACACACACACACACACACACACACACACACACACACACAGACATTGGCTTAACCTTAAACACAGAGAGAGAAACATTCCTCCTGTATAGAGACTCTTCAACAAGGATGTTTGCTTTGGTGTTTGTTGTATGAAGGAAACAAGAGCAAATTAAGAAGCAAGTACTGTAGTTTAAGGAGAATGATTAAGCACAAGAGGAATAAGGGGAAAAAGCTCTACAATATAATTAAATATGAAGAAATAGAAAACAAAATGTTTATAAAAGTATGTACAATATGAAAATATGTGCCAGTGGCAGTTGGTGTAAGCTGGTACAATTAATGTCCATTTAGGGGTCAGTGTCACTGACGGTTTAGTTTACATTTATGTGCTCGTCTTGGTTTAGCTCATACAAACCTATGTACAATTCCTTTATTCTGCACTGAGAAACATAAGATTGAAAGAATTGTTCTCACGACCTGGTCATGCATCATGTTGTGATTTGACGGCAGGGTTTCCTCACACACTCATTCGGAGGACCACAATTCATTTCCCAGGTTTGGATTGGACGGAGTTGTGTCAAGGCTACTGTGACTTTGTCTGCTAAATAATGGCCAGCACGGGCGGAACAGAGCCAACCAGGATCTGGAGCTCAGCCACCTTAACGTGCCTCCTGGATCGAGGAGGCACGTCTCCTCAAATCAAGCTAAAGTATGTTCTGTTATGGGTTGAACATGAGAAAGAGCTTTGGCAGAGCAGCATGTGAAATAACTGTTTGGTGTTAGTTCACAGTGTAGATCAAATGGCAGTGTTTTCCTGCAGCTGCAACATCTCAATTCATCACATGATTGACTAAAATCAGCAGGAAAAATGATTTCCAACATTCCTAATTTATTGCAAAAGACAGAGCACAATTATAATTTCTACAGGACTTAATTATGTCTGACGTACAGCTCTGAGCTTGGTCTAACAGAAACTAACCACTTCCTTTTCTCTGTGCCTCCTCCACAAAGACTGTGAAGCTCCAGTCTGTCTCTCTCTCTGTCTAATGATCGCGATGTTCCACTTGAACCAAGCTGCTCTGCTCACTGTTCATCTCGTAGTTATGTGTCCGGTCCTCGCAGGTACGTCGGAAGTTTATGTTTTTAGATGCGTGATTTTCTGCAGATGTAATTTACACATTTCATTTCATACTGACTGATTTTCTCCTTTACCTGTCAGAGATTTTACAGTTTTTTCCAGATGACCACAGAGATATACTGGTGTCCAGCGGAGACTCTGTCACGTTCACTTGCAACATATCCACAAACAGAACATCACAAATCAACTGGACCAAAGGCAAATTTTTTTTTTCTCACTCTGTGTCACTCAATCAGACTTTTTCAAATGTCACCTCTGACAGAGTGAGAATAGACGTTGACTTTCCTTCAAAGCTGAACATTTCTAATGCTCAGCTTGAAGACTCAGGACTATATCAATGTAGTGTGACTGACAGAAGAGGTGCATGGAGTAACAGGTGGAATTTAACCGTGGCTGAGACACCTCCAGGTAAGCAGGGCACCGAGCGGAGTGCAAGTCAAGGTTCACACTGTCCTGCTACCTGCATAAATACACTTTCTTTTCTTGCAGAAGTCCTGTCGTCGTATTTTCTATACACAATTCTACCTGGAGTTGTGTTGCTCCTCTTTGGCATCACTGCAGCTGTTTGCCTCCACAGGTGAGTTACAGCTTTTAACTTTAGATTCTGATGAAAGTGAATAATTATGGATGGATCTATTCAGTTGTAGAGCAGTTACCAGCTCTGGGAACTAAGACTGATTTGACTGTAAAGCTCAATCACAGATAATTTATTTAAAGGGTCATTACCTCCAGGGACGTCCTGTCATCTAGGTTTTTTATATCCAGGTATTTCTATAAAAGTTCAAGTGAACATTATTTGTGCTGCTTATAGTGTTGGTTGATTAAATACTGAACAGACCTTGTGTTGAGATGTTTTTTATCAGTTGAATGGCACTCAACATTTTTATTTGGAGCAAATTGCACACACTCAGATATTAGTCCCCTAAATATGCATGATTTCCCCCCCCCCCATCAAGATCCACACAGACGGCCTATTTCGCAAAGAAATTGAAAAGATTTCACATTTGTCCGGATCTGCGCCAAAATATAACCGGTTCTTTCTCGGCCCATGTTGCATCCTTCCATTAAGTTTTGTGGAAATCAGTTTGGTAGTTTTTGTGTAATCCTGCTGACAAACAAACAAATAAACAGACTGGTGTAAACATAACCTCCATTATATTTTATTTATATATATATATATATATATATATATATAAAGTAGATGATGGATAAAGTAAAAATAAAGTTTTTGAATATTTAAAAAGTCTTTCCAAAACTGTGATCACCACAATGTGTCACTCATCTGCATAAGGTGCATTAACCCAGTATGGCTCTACATTCATGGCAGTTTAACCAGTTGTACAAGCAGCTGCAGGTCATTTCCTGACCTTGAGGTTTGCTTTGTCCTGGGGTCAAGATATTTGTTGACCCCAGTATTGTTGACCCCAGTCAATATTTGTTGACCCCTTTGTATAAACACAAAGTGCTGCCAATGGAAATCATCTCAGGACCACATCTAGCACTGTGGTCATGTTCAGTCTGTTATTTGTGGCAACCTGAGGCCCGATGCAGGATGTAACGTCAGGTTTAACTCTGGGTTATCAGAAAAACGAAGCATGCTTCACTTCTTATCAGAGAAAATAACCATGATCACCTGCACCTCTTATCTGCTCCGGAGCAGGATGAGTTCAAGCCCAACTGAATTCACAGGAGAGTAAGAAATAATGAAGAGCAGAATATATTTTATAGATGAGTAGAACTGTTTTGCTGATCCAGACCTTTCATGTGTCCACTCTGGTTTTACAACAAAATAATGAGTCACATGAAATAAATATATGATGAAAAATATAGCTTTATCTAAATATAAGAGTTATTTGTTTCTGACAGGATTCATGACAGTGTTGATGCTTTTATTATTATTCCATCACTGCTGTTTACGACTTTGGGATGAAAATAGCAGATTAGAAATAAACCCTCCGATGACTTTTATTAGAAAAAATATTGTTTGTTTATCATCAGACAATAAAACACAAATACTCACTAAGAAAGAAACTCAATAAAATTCCTGAACTTATTTACAGAATAACATTATCTGGACTTTAACAATCAGAAATTATTTCAGCTGTTTACTTTCTTACATTTTGCCGTAGCTGAATTTACCTGCAGATATCAGCGTTCACATATTAAGTACTTTACTACGATGCTCTCGTAATGAACGACTGTTACATATGAACTCTGGCAGCTGCTGGTAGGAAAAACACTGAGTGAGTCAGTGGGATCTGTAGCACAGGTTTCCCAAGACGAGCCAATGTAAGGAACCGTGAGGCCGGATGACGAGAAACTAAATCTGGGGTATGTAGTACTTGGTTCAGAGGCCTGTACTATGAACCAAGTAAAGCAGTAAATCATCAGATCGAGGTGAAACTACAGAAATGTTGGTGTTTTTGTTTGAGAAATTATGGAAATTGATAGTCAACTGTCAAAAGGTTGTCCCGTGGCACTCAGTAGAACACAAACATCGCTAAGGCCTGACTTTCCCTCGAGTTCAATCAAGCCGCACTAAATTTGACAAACTCATAAATATCAGTCCCCTACATTTACCTGATTCATTTCATCAAGATGCATGAATTATTCCCTGGGAAATAAATGTAAATGTTGAAAAATGCCCTATGTTAAAGAAAGTGGACAAAAGCATCCTGCATCACTGCTAAAATTGAAAGGGTTCTTTCTTGGTTCATCCTTTCACCAAGTTTTGTGGAAATACGTTCAGTAGTTTTTGAGTAATCCTGCTGACAATAAAAAACAACAACAGTCAAATGGACAGGGGTCCACAATGTCCTTGGCAGACGTTATAATTTACCTGTAGCACCTGGAATGTGATGGTTATCATGACAGGTCATTGCTTTACTTTTACAGAAAACTCAGGACCAGGACATCAAATCAGGACCCAGTCCAGAGCCAGCTTCATCTTCAGTCAGGAGGAGAGGTCAGAGGAACTTTATTTTCATCGTCACACGGTCACATTTCCTGTCTTTTCTTTCCTGGAGAAATGATTGAACTTTGCTTTGACATGTTGTCTCTGCAGGTGGTCATCCCTCAAGCTCAGGCGGGCCCTGACAGGAGGACAAATAACAAGCACAGGAGTCAGTACAGGGAAAGGCTCAACTCAATCTATGGTGTCTACTGAGTTAACAGGAAATTCAACAGAAACACGAGACAGTTATTTCAACTTCAAAGCAGGTGCCACAAGTGAGGACAGCTGGTGTGAAACATCAACACAATGAAACCAGTGCATTCAATTTTATGATAGATTCTTGATTGTACTCTGTGTATTGTTATGTTTTTATATTTGATGGTTTAATGCACTCTGAGGTCACTGAGGAAAGTGATTTTCAGAGTTTGTTGTTCATGGCAATAAAGTTAAGGACAATCAAAAGGCTTTGACTGACAGTCGGTGGCCTCTAGTGTTCTGAAAAGGAATTGAATGTGGTTGTTTCTATCAAACTATTTTATGCTTCAAAGACCAATGCCAGGTCAAGTTTGATTTATATACTTATCTTCATTCCATTCATTTAATACAGATTTATTGTCTAATCATGCAGGCAAGGTAAACTGTATATAATAATAATAATAATAATAATAATAATAATAATAATAATAATAATAATAATAATAATAATAATAATAATAATATTCATGACTTTATTTGTATAGCGCTTTTCAAAACAGTCATTACATAGTGCTTCGCATAGAGGACAAATAAAAACAACAAAACAAAACATCCGAAACAACAAGCAAAATTATTTAAAATCAGAGAGCACAAATTATGTAATATAAACAAATAAAATACTACAACATCATTGAAAATCATCGGCAAACAAAAAGGATAAAAGAAACATAATAATGCATAAAAATTCTCAACTAAGAGCCATTTAGTAAAGGTAAGTTTTAAGAGATGGTGCAGGGTGTAGGATTAGACGAATGTCACCAGTGGATTTTTAAGGACCCTCGTACAGAGAAAGGTTATTTTTAACTTGACAGATCAAGTTAAGGTAAAAGTGTACAATTGTCCTGTGATAAAAACAGTTATCTTCCTTCTCATGAGCATCAGACAGTGTTTGTCACACTGTGAAACCACACTCAGCAGGAGGGTCACAGTTTGTAAGTATCTTGCACATATGTGGTTTTCCTGCCGTTGAGAATGTCAATTACATACATTATATATTTTAGTTTGTGATATTTATACCAACAATTTTCATCATCATTTTACCGTCAAGAAGGATGGAGCTTGAATTCTCAATATTCTCATTTGAAGTAAATCATCATATTTGTGGTTTCATTCACATTCACCAGGCATACTTTAGTTTTAGGTTTTGACAAAGAGCAACTTACCACTTCCTTTTCTCTGTGCCTCCTCCACAAACACTGATAAAGTCTGTGAAGCTCCAGTCTGTCTCTCTCTCTGTCTAATGGCCGCCATGTTCCACTTGACCCAAGCTGCTCTGCTCGCTGTTCATCTCGTAGTTATGTGTCCTGTCCTCGCAGGTACGTCGGAAGTTTATATTTTAGATTCATATTTTTCTGCAGATGTAATTTCCACATTTCATTTTATACTGACTGATTTTCTCCTTTACCTGTCAGAGATTTTACAGTTTTTTCCAGATGACCACAGAGATATATTGGTGTCCAGCGGAGACTCTGTCACGTTCACTTGCAACACAACCACAAACAGAGCAACACAAATCAACTGGACCAAAGGCAAATTTTGTTTTTCTCACTCTGTGTCACTCAATCAGACTTTTTCAAATTTCACCTCTGACAGAATGAGAATAGAAGTTGACTTTCATTCAAAGCTGAACATTTCTAATGCTCAGCATGAAGACTCAGGACTATATCAATGTAGTGTGACTGATGGAAGGAGTTTTCCAAGGAGTAACAGGTGGAATTTAACCGTGGCTGAGACACCTCCAGGTAAGCAGGGCACCGAGCGTAGTGCAAGTCAAGGTTCACACTGTCCTGCTACCTGCATAAATACACTTTATTTTCTTGCAGAAGTCCTGTCGTCGTATTTTCTTTACACAATTCTACGAGGAGTTGTGTTGCTCCTCTTTGGCATCACTGCAGCTGTTTGCCTCCACAGGTGAGTTACAGCTTTTAACTGTTAGATTCAGATGAAACTAAATAATTATGGATGGATCTGTTCAGTTGTAGAGCAGTTATCAGCTCTGGGAACTAAGACTGATTTGACTGTAAAGCTCAATCATAGATAATTCATTTAAAGGGTCATTACCTCCAGGGACGTCCTGTCATCTACGTTTCTTATGTCCAGGTATTTCTATAAAAGTTAAAGTGAACGTTATTTGTGCTGCTTATAGCGTTGGTTGGTTTACTACTGAACAGACTTTGGGTTTAGATTTACTACTTCATTTGACTTCTACTCCTTTACTACTAGACATTTGTATTTTGAGCAAATTGCACACATTCGTAGTTATTAGTCCCCTAAATATGTGTGATTTTTTCCCCAATCAAGATGCAGTACTTCTACTACTGCTCCCGTGCCACTAATATTAAATATGTGTTTCACTCTAGATCAAACTCGTTCCCAATAAACAGCATCAACTTGATCTCAACTGGTGTCACTGTCTTATCAAAAAAACGTATCTCTTTTATCACAATTTTACTTCTGCAGAATACGCAGGGCCGGGACCTCACACAAGAGACGCTGTGACCACAGGACTCTGACTTTTACCCGGTTTCATGTTAAGTTGGGAGGAGAGGTAAGAAAGATTCTGTGCTCACTCAAACTTTCATCTTCTCGTGTCTCACTTGACATTTTTCTTAAGTCTCTACACTTTCCTGCCAATCTGTTTGGATTCTGATCTATTCTTCTTTTCAGCACCTACAGGGGGCGCTTCCTCCTCAACCCCAAAGTTGTGCAGAATACAGACTAATTACAAGCGGTGGTCAATATGAACCAATAGACCCAGTTCAATGGCCTCTACTTGACTGAGAGGTATGAAGATCACATTACAGCTGAATAAGAATACAGAGAGATGTTGTACAGGTATCACAAGAGAGAGGACATTTTGTTTATGATGATGTATACAAATAAATGAATCCATAAATGTTCACAGAGGCCAAGCTTAATGAGATATATATTTATATCGATATATGTTGTAAAAATATCCTAAAGCAATGTTTCACATTATTCTATGGTAACCAGCTTTCTGTGGCTGGGCATGTGACCATTACATGCATGATATACAATATTCCTACTCTGATATTCTGACATTACTGACAATAATCCATCAAATCATTTACCTTCCATTATGCTACAAACTGTTTATTCTAATCAATGCTGTAAATACTCTTATCTTACTGATGTTCTCCATTACACGTGGCATCTACTGCACTTCTGTCCGTCCTGGGAGAGGGATCCCTCCCATGTGGCTCTCTGAGGTTTCTACCTTCTTTTTACTCTGTTCAGTGTTTTTTTTTTGTAATTTTTACTTACTCTTGTTGAGGGTTAAGGATAGAGGATGTCACACATCGTTAATGCCCTATGAAACAAATTGTGATTTGTGAATATGGGCTATACAAATAAAATTTGATTGATTGATGTAAAATATACTTGATGTTGAGATGTGTTAAGGCTTCTGTTTGGTTGTTTGTTCTTCTTTGGTTTGCTTTGCTTTGGTTCCTGTTTTGGCAAGCACCCAACTGGAACACTGCAAAAAAAAAAAAAAATACGTAAACTGTCACTCATGTATTGATAGAGTTTGACAAATATAATGAACAAAGATGGGAATTGTTATCACGAAAAGCTAAATATTACTTGAGAAAATGTGTTAGGAAATACATCAAGGAATTTACATTTGCTTCTAATGAACTACTTAAGCGAAACAGGACTTCAGAAAATAATAATACAATTTTTGTTTAGTTTTGTCTGCTGCCAAGCTACTGCTCCCACTCCAGTCCAGAAGCTGGCGATAATGCACCTATGAGCTAAAACAACCAAGAAACCCCACAAACTGAAGAACGGTCATTGAGGAGCAAAGTAGAGGGTGCAGCAGTACAGAGAAATCAATGAAGGGACCACATATGCTGAGGCTGATAAAAAGTTACTAAATGTGGTGAAGTAGAGGAAATGAAGAGGAATGAAGGGGGAGGCTCCACTCCAGTAACACGTGTAACAGAAGACTCAATGGAGGTAAACAAGTTTCATTTCCTGACCTTTATAATTCAGATGTGGTTAGAGATGAGGTGAAAACTGCTGAGAGGGTTCTTGGAATTGAAGAGGTTGAGCCATCAACACTTTACAGACGTGTGTTTTCTAGAGAAGGGAAAGGTAAAAACAGGTGGAGGCCGAACAGAGGAAGATGATGATACTTATCCTCCAGTGGAATGCCAGGAGTCTGGTGGCCAATGGGCAAGAGTTTAAACAATGTGTAGATGCCTTTAAAGAAAAACCAGGGTTAATATGTGTACAAGAGACGTGGCTGAAACCTAATCTTAATTTTGTATTACCGGGATATGTTTGTCTGCTCAAAGATCGTAATACTTCAGGGGGAGGATGTGCAGTATTTGTGAGGGAGGGAATTCAATACAGGAGGGTAAATGTGCTATCAGAGCTTGAGTGTGTTGTGATAGAAATACGGAGCTCAACAGGAAGATTTTCAGAAATAAATTATTACAACCCCTTGTCTCCAGTTGGATATAGAAAAAATTGATGAAATAATGTCTCAAGTGCTGTCCCCAGTGGTCCCCAGTGGTCCCCAGTGGTGTTTGATGAAGTGGGAGATGGATTTGGTAGATCCCTGTATGCGGATGACGGAGCCATATGGGAGAGAGGTCGCAATGTTAGATATTTGATGAAACCGATGCAGGGTGCTATGGATAAGGTGCAGGCTCGGGCTGATAAGTGGGGTTTCAGATTGTCTCTATCAAAGACAAAACATGTGATTTTTGGCAGGAAAAAGAATGTAGATATCCAGGGACTCAAATCGGATGGAGAACCCCTTGAAAGAGTCAAGGTCTTTACGTTTTTAGGTGTATGGTTGGATGAAAAACTGACATATAGAGAACATGGTGGGGAAAATGATTATTAAGTGTGAGAAAGTTATAAATAGTATGAGGTGCTTGACTGGGTGCTTCTGGGGGGCAGACAGAAATGTAATGCTGATGATCTACAGGGCTATGATCAGAGCACATTTTGATTATGGGTGCTTGGCGTATGGTTCAGCAGCAAAATCTACTCTGGCAAAGTTGGATGTTGTTCAGGATTTGAGACTGTGTATAGGAGCAATCCGGTCAACGCCGGTCTCTGCACTGCTGGTGGAAGCAGGGGAGGCTCCACTGAGGCTGCAGCAAGGTCGGGATGGAGACATCAGAGGAAGAAAGCTATATAACATCCAAGCATCAGTTAAACCTGTCAATAACATATCCATGCCTCGAATAGATGAAATCAAATCGACAAGGTTAAGGCTCGGGCATTGTGGACTAGCAAGTGGGTTGGTGCTTATTGGAAAACACAGAGATGGAAACTGTGACAACTGTGGAGTCCTGGAGTCTGTCCAACATATTCTGATGTATTTTCCACTCTATGCCAAAGAAAGGAGGGAGCTTTTTATAGGATTAGGCAAACTGGGTACTGAAACTTTCTCTGTAAAAACACTGCTTGGTGATGGGATGTACAAGAAGGAGAGAGCTGGGGAAGTCTTGCACTTCCTGAAAATTACAAATTTATATCGCATAAACTGCAGTGATGATTCCCTACCGGTGGGTGGCAGTAAAGCACCAGTCTGCCGGAAAGAAGAAGAGGAAGAAGAAGAAGAAGGAAAAAGAAAGTAGAAGTGAAGCAATGGGCGTTTTATGAACCTCCAAACTTCACCTCGTGTTGTTGTTCCACCCGCAAGCATCGTCTTCTCTCCCCGTCGGTCTTCTGTATCATCGAGCTCAGACATGAATGGATAAATGGAGGAACTCAACAACATGTGGCTCATGTTATTGTTCCTCCTGAACGCGAACACACAGACAAACGGTAAGATGCTCCTCCTCTTTAATATTTTGCATGAGGAGAGAGGGGACCACACTGGAGGCTCCATGAAAACACGTCATGATAATAGGCTAGTTAAGCTAATAATAATAATAATAATAATACTTACTGACGGTTACTCACAGGAAGACAAAATTATTTTTCATTGAAAATAGAAACGGTGAAATAACATAATAATTGTGGAGAAAATCTTATATAAGTCGAGTGCTTTCCACATCGTATTTAGCTCTGATGATCATATTTATATTTGTATGATATCTGTCTTTACTTATAATGATCATACTTATATTTGTATCATAATTGTATTTACTTCTAATGTAATTTATTTGTGTTTCGTTCTGATGATGAGATTTATATTCATTATATTTGTATATTAAGGATCAATAAGGGTACAGATAATTAATAAAGGTGCAGTTCAAAGTTATCACTACATTTGCATAATCAAATGTTACATTGCATCTTGGAGTGTATATAGTTTTTAGTACTGTATTTGACTTTTTATTTAAATATTAAGCTCTTTCTACTTTGCTTTTATTTCACTTATTGCTCTGCTGAGCTGACCTGTTTCTTCTCGTCCAACACCTTCATTGTACTGTTGCTCCTGTGCTAACTTGCACATGACAAATACAATTATAGAAACTTGAAAAGAAAATCAAAACGGTATTGGTTAGTGGCCATCTGTAAAGAATAAGTGTCAGAAGGAAGTCAAATAGGCATCTCATCCTCTTTGGAGATTAGCAGCTGCTGATAATTAATCTTAAAAGAGTGTCGTTGAAGCTTTCAGCCAATCAGGGTGAGTTGTTTGGTAACAGCAGGTTTCCAAGTTCTGCAGTTGGAGGAGAAAAACTGTAACCGCTTTGTGTTAAGACCAGCATGCATCACGTTATGTCAGCACTGCACAGAGACACATGAAGTCGAACACACACCAGTCACCAGGCATATACTAAACGCATGGTGACTCCTATTTAACAACTCACAGTGCCTAGGGTTGCAAAATTCCAGGAATATTCAAAGTTGGAAACTTTCCATGAGAATTATCGGGAATAAACTGGAAATTTTGGGGTAATTTATACTAACTGTATTTACCTTGTCATATACAGACATAAATATAAACATTTTGTTTTGTCATAAGCAGACATGCATGCAAACATTTCTAATACAAATTTTTAAAATGCCATTTTTGACTTAATCCATTTGTGAGTAGAACTTTAATCGATTCTTTCATTGAACAACAAAACACATGAATGTTGAATGAAATAAATGTATTCCCTACGCCCAACTCTCGCTCTTTTGATGGTCCCAACAGCCGCGAATAATCGAGGTGATGGTGTACTTTTGTGTGGACATACATACATCCTACTCTCACTGCTGTAAAAGGTTAGCCTACAATGTTCCCAACTAGCTGCATCCAGGGTCCAGCTGAGCTAGGCTTGCCTAGTCTTGTTTTCAACTACATTAAAGTTCCTTGTTATAGGCTAACTTTTGCAAACAAAAGTGTCAAAATTTACAAATTTCCTGTGCTTAACTTCCCATGGAAAGTTTCCGGGAAATTTACCGGACATTTTCCGCCCCTTTGCAACCCTAACAGTGCCTAATAATAATAATCCCTGCCCTTGAGTTTTCACAGCCAATATATTTTAATTGAATTCACTCAATCAGTAAAGAGGATGAAGAGAACAAACCAGTTCAGTTGCTTTAGAACGATTCAACCAGAAACACACGATTACAAGCCACCTGTTAGCTGCCACGTAGCGCAGGTGTAAGAAACGAAGCCGGGCTGCCAGATAGTCCAATCAAATGTTTTAGGATTTCTTGCATGTGGCTTTTTACCTCTGTTTGTGCTTTCAAATAGTCTGATAGGTTTTATGCCTTTTACAGCTCTCCAGGTGATTGGAGGAAACCAGACTGTGGTGCAAGGACGTACAGTTACATTCCCCTGCCAACTTGTTGACACCACAGAGACCCTCACCCAGATTTCATGGCAGAGGACGACCAGAGTTAAAAGAAATAATGATTTCTTGACGGTTCTGAAAACAAATGGACCAGAGTATGTCAATGGACGCGATGATCGAATTAAGTTTATTGGGAACTTCAATGAGTTTAATGGAGCTGTTCAGATATCCAATGTCTCATTGCTGGATGAAGGCATCTACACTTGCAGCTTCACTTTGTTCCCCAGTGGAAGTCACAACACGTATATACATCTGGATGTGCTCGGTAAATTAATATTTGATTAAAAAATCTTTTGTGTGAATGAGAGAAGATTCCCTTCTTGGGCATGTTAACCTTTTGTGTCTGATAACTCTTTTAGTGCCTCCTGTCATACGTGTGAAGGATAACCTTCCTACTTTGGCTGATAAAGAAGTTTGCATTGCCACCTGCACGGCTGCTGGTTCCAAGCCTCCTGCAAACGTGAGCTGGCTCACAGGTAGCTTAGCAGAAAACTTGAGGGCAACAGCCAACTCCACGCATCATGACGATGGTATGACTACCACAGTCAGCTACCTGTTTGGAGTACCTACCATGGGAATCAACCAACAGGTGGTCCACTGTGTCGTCACCAGTCCAGCCCTGTCGAAAGAGACAGAGATGCCCTTTACTATACATGTTTACTGTGAGTATACAAACACTCCTCTACCTCAGTTTCTGATGAGGCTTATTTCTCATTCACAACATCAATTCTTTTTGAAAGATTACAGTTTTCCTAATGGTTAATTATATTAAAGGCCCTGCACACTCGAGCGCTGCTCTCATGTTGAAGGTGGTTGAATCTGTGCTGCGGATTACAGGACACCTTGCACCCCATTGGTAAACACTGTGGCCTATTTTAAAATCATAATTACAAACTTGTTGGTGTTTGCCTCAGTAGTACAGTCTCAATATGTCCCTGCTGTTCTTGACTTATTGTGTTGAATAATGGCCAGGAAAGTTTTATTTTTTTGCAGAACATTATGATGTTGCAGTGAAGTTGACCTTTGATGTTTTGGATATAAAACATTATTGTGTCGATTGTTTGCTCTTTCTCCACATTCTCTCCGCTCTACAGCATTCCCTCTTTAGCAGGCGAATTCTGTCATTTTTCCATGACATTAGTTTCGTCTATGATTTCTTTTTGGATGTCTCTGGTGCCACACTGCCGAGTTAAAATGATTAACGTTTTCATGGATTGATTTAAAATCCTTAGAGAGAGCGTTTGGAAGTGCTTAAGTACAGAGTACAGAACTTGGCAGCTGAGGATGAACATAGATAGCGTCTCCTAATGAGGCATTCGGTACCATTTTGTTCTTGTACCATCTATGGTCACATCAAAAAACAAACAAGGACAGACATGAGAAATACAAGCTTTAAAAATGTTTTTAATGAAAGCCTTTTGTATATACATGTATCAATTGCAGCACTCAAATGATTTTTGAACAGTGTCGTGTTCTTTTATCCTTAGGTATGAGAAGGGTCGGTCTTAGTTCAAAAAGTATTTATTTAGAAGCAATGAAAAGGTACAGCATAGCTATGGGCACTCAAGGCACAGCCTCGGCTTTTAGTCAGTAGCTCGGGGTAGTCAAGAGTCGCCCCGAACGGATGACAGGTGCAATATTTATAATAGTAGGTTGAAGGCGTGGTCCCAGCATCTTGGAACTGGAATCCACCAATGATGAGGAGCCGCTCCCAGGTTCGTCACTCCTTTGATAGTAGCTGGGCAAATCTTCACATTCTGACAGTGTTAAGTTTTGTGTATTAAGAAAAAGCCTTTATCCGGCTGAAGCTTTGTGAGTCTTCAGTAGTTTTGCAGACACAGTGTTTTTGTTCATTGGAGTGTGAAACATTGTGTTTCTGTTTTATCGTCTGTATGTTCTGTGTGTGTAAGCATGCGTATTTATCAGACAAGACAACGCCTTTCCAATCTGGCCTTCAGAAGCTGGGGCAGCTTCTTGATTTCTTTCTAAGGCATAGGTCACAGTGTCTTAATGAGCACAGTGCATTCATGTATGTGTGATGTTGAATAAAGCTAAAGGAATACTGTAATATATATAAAGGTTTATGTATGAGAACAAGTTTAAGTACAGTGTATTGTATGCCACGGATTACAGTCCTAACACATAACAAAACATAAATTCTTTCTGTTAAGGTACAAACATGGTGCGTGTAAAATCGATCCTTTTCGGGGCTATAGTGTCTAATTATATTATTAAAATCCTAACAACAGTTTAACAACAGTTAGGAAGCTAAGCTAATCCTTTATTTGTCCCACAACAGTATAATCAGTGAGTCATCATGGTTTAGCAAGATCATGAATGACACAATGGACCTCTGTAAAGACTAACACTGAGCTGTGCCAAGTTGCAACCTTAAAAAACCTTTTTTTCAAGTTTGCTGATCCAAAAAGACCTTGAAACATTAAAATGAAAAGCCCATGTAAACAAGATAACTCTGCACAGTGGGATGAGAACCACACGTGGTGTTTAACCTTCGGTTTCTTGCAGTTGCGCCTATGGAAGTGAAAATTGATGCAAATCCCAAAGAAGACTCATTTCAATGTGTGACTGATGCCAACCCCAAAGCAGAATTTAACTGGACCAGGTACAGTAATTAGAATCCATCCATTTCAGTGGAAAATGTCTTAACCCAACAAGAATATATTCATTTCATTTATGATATGAATTTGGATGCGTTTGAATTGTATATTGTGTTACTGAAGTTAGGAGAATAATCACAATTGCAACGAATCATTTCTAAATGTGTTGGATGAAGTCCTTAGAAACTGCGGAGCGTCTCACTCTGACATTTGTGTTCACACATGATCTGCGGAGTCCAGTGCATGTCTGAAAGCAGCCTTACTGACACACGCACTGATAGTCACACTGGGTTAAATATCATTTGACTTCACGGACAGAAATGACATATCATTTGCATACAGAGTGAATACGTGAGTGTAGCGACTTTGTGAAAACAAACGTGTCACTGAGAGGCTGATGTAGGGCCTAATAATTTAAATGACGCGCTGATCCAAAAATCACTGCCTTTATTAAATAAAAAGAAGATCATCTTATTGAAACGCCCACTAACGGAAAATAGCAGGTTGCAAAGTTTTAGCGGTCAACAAAAAATACAGCGTCCCCACTCACCCTCTCTCCCTCCTACACAGGTGCTTATATAAACTATAACCCCCGGCCCTATCCTTATGACCTATTTCCTTCCAAATTAATATGATCACAAGTAAACAATAAATAACAGATAATACTCCCAAAATACAAATCCATTTCGTCTTATATCATAACCAACATAATACTAAAAATCTTTTTTAAAACTTATTTATGGCTCCTACAGTGAGATCTAATCACAAGTCACCGGGAACACATTCAGGATGCATTTTAATACCAGGTGTGAACAGGGCCTATAGACTTGTAATTATGACTTATGTTATGTCTCTACAGCAGTCGTCACTTGGCTCCATGTTTGATACTCATTGTTGTTTTCTCTGCCTCAGAGTTGACCAAGCGTGGCCTCAGTCTGGTGTCAGAGTAGAGGGTGGAACGCTGCAGTTTCTGACCAGGAGCCCTCACCTGAATGGCCTCTACCAGTGTACCACATTTAACCCGTATGGAAGAAGCTTTGTTTACATCTTTAGATCTGTGATTTCAGGTGAGGTCTAGTTTTGCATTCTGTGTTTGAATCTGTTATGAATCTGAGTGTGTGTCTGCGTGTGTGTCTCTTAATTAAAATAAAAAGCGATTGGAATCCCAAAATGTATTTCTTCCCTAAATTAATGATAGAGTTGGACATCAGGACTGCTGCAGGTATTTAGTCAGGATTCCTCTCATTCGCCTTCTGTCAAGGTTTTCTTCAAGGGATAGTTCACCCAAAAATGAAACTTCACTCATTATCTACTCACCACTAAGCCAATGGAGAGGTGGGTGAAGTGTTTGAGTCCAGAAAACACTTCTGGAGTCTCAGAAGTAAACTTTGTAGCAGCCGAATCTGATGCAATTGAAGTAACTGGTGACTGAGACGTAATAAAACAACAGAAAAAAACATAAAATGCCTCCAATCTGCTCCTGTGCTGTCATCCAAGTGTCCGCAAGCCCCGACATTCAAATTCGACTTGAAATGAGGTCATTTACACCATGTTTTAAGCCTTAAAGTCAACCGGAAGTGGCTAAGCTAGTGGGCGTTAGCACGTCCGACGGTCCGTGCATGCACCTCATAGGAAGATATCAGCTGACATTTAGGCCTAAACCACGATGTAAATGACCTCGTTTCGAGTCGAATTTGAATGTTGGGGCTTTGGGACACCTGGAAATGTAAATTGTGTGTGTCATTGTACTTCATCACCAAGTTGCAGTGCACACTGAAGCACTACAGAGCTCGACATGTACCTATCAATCACTGACCACAGTGACAAGTTTTAGGGAGATAAACTGACAGTATTCATCAGTATTTCCTCTAACTGTGTTTTTCTTTCTTGTGCTTTTTTCTCCGTACAGAATCCTGCATTGTTTGTTGGATCTTATTTGCTCTTCTGATCGTCATTGTCATCGTAGCTGCAGCAGTGTGGCATGTTTATAAACATGACAAACTACCATGTTTAGTTTCAAGGTACCAAGTTTACACCGTTCAAACCAATCAGAATCGAGCAGCCGCTGCATCAGAAAGTTTCTGTGTGCCTGAAAAATAACTAGCTACCTCCTGCGAAAGGCAAAAATGGACACATTTTTTAAAATAGTATATATATTTATATATATGTTTACGGGTGATATTACTGTACAGAAATGACAAGGAATGTTTGTAATACAAAAAAGAGGTTATTAATAAAAATAAGGGAAATTTTTTAAGAAGCTGTATGTTTGATTTTTGATATTTGCCATCAAATTCCACACGTAATTTTAAAGAAGTTTGCAACTGGGGGTCCCGCCAGAGGCTTATGCTATATGGGGGTCCTGGGCATGGGAAAGTTTGGTAACCCCTGTGTTAAAGGGATAGTTGACCCAAAAATAGGAATTCACTCACTCGATGGAGGGGTGGGTGAAGTGTTCACAAAACCTTTTTGGAGTGCCAGTGGTTTGTAGAGGATCATGCAGCACGTTAACATATACACACGGAACCAAGTTACGCTAAAAAATCAGAGGAAGCCGCAATTGAATATTGAATTTCTATACGTACACTGTAGTTATGTAGTTTATTTTTTTCCTTGACCGTTTTTCGATATGATTAGAAACTGAGTTATATGCTTATATGGCCTCAAAAACCCAAATCTATATGAAAACTGACTATAACCTGGTTCTGCATGTAAACAAACTGACTGCAAAGATTTGTGAGAAATTTGAAGAGGAAACTTATAGTGATGAAAGTAATAAATACACAAGTTTCGAGTTGAAGCTATAAAACAAACGAAAATAAAATAATACATAAGTAAAAACCAGAGACATAAATAATAAGAGTGTGTCACAGAATAATTGTGTTTATAATAATTACGCTTGTCTTGAATAGAACTCAACTGAAGCTGAGTGAGAGTATTTGTACTTACCTCAATTTCAAAGTCTTTTACAATTTTGCTGAATGATCTGAGAAAGAAATGCCGCACCAGCTCCGAAATGCACCAACGCATGTTAGCTGGGTACAGAACAACCTCTCCCTCTCTTGCCAAATAAAATATGAAGGTGTTCTCCATCTTAAGTTGGCATGCTAGCATTTGATAGTTATCAGTATCATTATTTCAGAGATGACATTTCACCATTTTTCACTAGTTAAACGTTTATTCTGGGGGGTTCTGTGAGATGTTATTTTTCATCCAGGTAAACCAGTAGGTCAGAGGATCATTAAAGACTAAGATTAAAGGATTCATCATCTGGGGAGCTTTCGAATTCCTAAATAATTTTGGTTTCAGATTTAGTCTTTAGTCGTCATGTTTTTTATTCTTTTTACTTTTGATGGAAGAAGCATTGTTTACATCTTTAGATCTGTGATTTCAGGTGAGGTCTAGTTTTGCATTCTGTGTTTGAATCTGTTATGAATGTTGCCATCTTTTCTGAGTGTGTGTCTGTGTGTGTGTCTCTTAATTAAAAAAAAAAAAAAAGGCGATTGGAATCCAAAAATGTATTTCTCCCCTAAAATAATAATAAAGTTGGACATCAGGACTGCTGCATGTATTAAGTCCTTGGCTGAGACACCTCCAGGTAAGCAGGGCACCGGGCGTAGTGCAAGTCAAGGTTCACACTGTCCTGCTACCTGCATAAATACACTTTCTTTTCTTGCAGAAGTCCTGTCGTGGTATTTTGTATACAGAATTCTACGAGGAGTTGTGTTGCTCCTCTTTGGCATCACTGCAGCTGTTTGCCTCCACAGGTGAGTTACAGCTTTTAACTGTTAGATTTTGATGAAACTAAATAATTATGGATGGATCTGTTCAGTTGTAGAGCAGTTACCAGCTCTGGGAACTAAGACTGATTTGACTGTAAAGCTCAATCACAGATAATTCATTTAAAGGGTCATTACCTCCAGGGACGTCCTGTCATCTACGTTTCTTATATCCAGGTATTTCTATAAAAGTTCAAGTGAACATTATTTGTGCTGCTTATAGTGTTGGTTGGTTAAATACTGAACAGACCTTGTGTTTAGATGGTTTTTATCAGTTGAATGGCACTCAACATTTTTATTTGGAGCAAATTGCACACACTCAGATATTAGTCCCCTAAATATGCATGATTTCCCCCCAATCAAGATCCACACAGACGGCCTATTTCACAAAGACATTGAAAAGATTTCACATTTGTCCGGATCTGCGCCAAAATATAACGGGTTCTTTCTCGGCCCATGTTGCATCTTTCCATTAAGTTTTGTGGAAATCAGTTTGGTAGTTTTTGTGTAATCCTGCTGACAAACAAACAAATAAACAGACAGGGGTGAAAACATAACCTCCATTTTCTTTTTTTTATAAAGTAGATGATGGATAAAGTAAAAATAAAGTTTTTGAATGTTTGAAAAGTCTTTCCAAAACTGTGATCACCACAATGTGTCACTCATCTGCATAAGGTGCATTAACCCAGTATGGCTCTACGTTCATGGCAGTTTAACCAGTTGTACAAGCAGCTGCAGGTCATTTCCTGACCTTGAGGTTTGCTTTGTCCTGCGGTCAAGATATTTGTTGTGCACAGTGGAGGGCGCAACGTTGGGAGGAAATACACAAAGTGCTGCCAATGGAAATGATCTCAGGACCACATCTAGCACTGTGGTCATGTTCAGTCTGGTATTTGTGGCAACCTGAGGCCCGATGCAGGATGTAACGTCAGGTTTAACTCTGGGTTATCAGAAAAACGAAGCATGCTTCACTTCTTATCAGAAAAAATAACCATGATCACCTGCACCTCTAATCTGCTCCGGAGCAGGATGAGTTCAATCCCAACTGAGTTCATAGGAGAGTAAGAAATAATGAAGAGCAGAATATATTTTATAGATGAGTAGAACTGTTTTGCTGATCCAGACCTTTCATGTGTCCACTCTGGTTTTACAACAAAATAATGAGTCACATGAAATAAATATATGATGAAAAATATAGCTTTATCTAAATATAAGAGTTATTTGTTTCTGACAGGATTCATGACAGTGTTGATGCTTTTATTATTATTCCATCACTGCTGTTTACGACTTTGGGATGAAAATAGCAGATTAGAAATAAACCCTCCGATGACTTTTATTAGAAAAAATATTGTTTGTTTATCATCAGACAATAAAACACAAATACTCACTAAGAAAGAAACTCAATAAAATTCCTGAACTCATTTACAGAATAACATTATCTGGACTTTAACAATCAGAAATTATTTCAGCTGTTTATTTTCTTACATTTTGCCGTAGCTGAATTTACCTGCAGATATCAGCGTTCACATATTAAGTACTTTACTACGATGCTCTCGTAATGAACGACTGTTACATATGAACGTTGGCAGCTGCTGGTAGGAAAAACACTGAGTGAGTCAGTGGGATCTGTAGCACAGGTTTCCCAGGACGAGCCAATGT
Source organism: Hippoglossus hippoglossus (assembly GCF_009819705.1). Lineage (NCBI taxonomy): Eukaryota > Metazoa > Chordata > Actinopteri > Pleuronectiformes > Pleuronectidae > Hippoglossus > Hippoglossus hippoglossus. The sequence goes on from NC_047171.1 coordinate 19,318,590, forward strand.
AAGGAACCGTGAGGCCGGATGACGAGAAACTAAATCTGGGGTATGTAGTACTTGGTTCAGAGGCCTGTACTATGAACCAAGTAAAGCAGTAAATCATCAGATCGAGGTGAAACTACAGAAATGTTGGTGTTTTTGTTTGAGAAATTATGGAAATTGATAGTCAACTGTCAAAAGGTTGTCCCGTGGCACTCAGTAGAACACAAACATCGCTAAGGCCTGACTTTCCCTCGAGTTCAATCAAGCCGCACTAAATTTGACAAACTCATAAATATCAGTCCCCTACATTTACCTGATTCATTTCATCAAGATGCATGAATTATTCCCTGGGAAATAAATGTAAATGTTGAAAAATGCCCTATGTTAGAGAAAGTGTAAAAAAGAATCCTGCATCACTGCTAAAATTGCAACGGTTCTTTCTTGGTTCATCCTTTCACCAAGTTTTGTGGAAATACGTTCAGTAGTTTTTGAGTAATCATGCTGACAATAAAAAACAACAGTCAAATGGACAGGGGTCCATAACGTCCTTGGCAGACGTAATAATTTACCTGTAGCACCTGGAATGTGATGGTTATCATTACAGGTCATTGCTTTACTTTTACAGAAAACTCAGGACCAGGACATCAAATCAGGACCCAGTCCAGAGCCAGCTTCATCTTCAGTCAGGAGGAGAGGTCAGAGGAACTTTCTTTTCATCGTCACACGGTCACATTTCCTGTCTTTTCTTTCCTGGAGAAATGATTGAACTTTGCTTTGACATGTTGTCTCTGCAGGTGGTCATCCCTCAAGCTCAGGCGGGCCCTGACAGAAGGACAAATAACAAGCACAGGAGTCAGTACAGGGAAAGGCTCAACTCAATCTATGGTGTCTACTGAGTTAACAGGAAATTCAACAGAAACACGAGACAGTTATTTCAACTTCAAAGCAGGTGCCACAAGTGAGGACAGCTGGTGTGAAACATCAACACAATGAAACCAGTGCATTCACTTTTATGATAGATTCTTGATTGTACTCTGTGTATTGTTATGTTTTTATATTTGATGGTTTAATGCACTCTGAGGTCACTGAGGAAAGTGGTTTTCAGAGTTTGTTGTTCATGGCAATAAAGTTAAGGACACTCAAAAGGCTTTGACTGACAGTCGGTGGCCTCTAGTGTTCTGAAAAGACCAACGCCAGGTCAAGTTTGATTTATATACTTATCTTCATTCCATTCATTTAAAACAGATTTATCGTCTAATCAAGCAGGCAAGGTAAACTGTATATAATAATAATAATAATAATAATAATAATAATAATAATAATAATAATTACTTTATTTGTATAGCGCTTTTCAAAACAGCCATTACATAGTGCTTCACACACATAGGACAAATAAAAACAAGAAAAAAAAAACAACCGAAACAACAAGCAAAATAATTAAATTACGATCAAATTTTACCACAAGGATCATTTAAAACAGCACCCTTTTTACCCTGTATAAAACAGCCCTCCACAGAGTGACCTGTTTTGAGTGCCTGTTCCTTTAAATGCTAATGAGCCAGCTCCCCCCTCCCCCCTCTCCCCCCATGATTTTAAACGATATAAATTACATATTTTATATGATATAAATTATCAAATATGCATCCCATACTTTGTATTCCCCTTCTGTTGTCCTGGAGTTTTAATTTTCCCAATCACATAATTAAATGTCCCCCTCTGCCCATCCACTACAAGCACACAAGCAGACAGACAGAGAGGGGAGGTGGGGGGTGGGCCAAGACCATGTAGGGAGACGTCCAGTGCCTCGTTACGACACAAAACCCAGGAAGCTCAATCGAGTCACTCAAGCATGACGTTTCTGACTTAGAGGAACTATAACAAAACGCGCGAGTGTTTTTTTCCCAGAGTTTTTGGGTTGGTAGACATGCCAGATACCCACATTAACCTGTAGAAGCACTAACAAAGTGGAATTTGCATGCTATGTCCCCTTTAAGAGATGGTGCAGGGCAGGGCCAACCTTTACTATCAAAAGAGCCATTTTGCTCCTTCTTCCACCAAATAAAACTTGTCTGGAGCCGCAAAACATATTTGATAACACATCATATCAAGTTATATATATATATATATATATAGTTATACTCAGCGTTGTGCCAGTTCACACTTAAAATGAACTAGTTTAAAGTTCTGTTCATGCAGATGAAAATGAACTAGTTCACATTCATTTGTTTCATTTGTTTCATTTGTTTCATTGGGATGATTTAGGTGACAAACTTACGATCTTGTGTTTAGTTATTAATCGATGGTGTCGGATCATGTCTGCGTGTCGCTCCGGTCACTTTAACACCGAGTCCTGACTGTGAGCCTCACGTCTCGTGTTGTTCTGAGCACAAAATGTTGACGAGTCATTTTTCATGATGTTTAAATGCAGTCTCATAAAGCTCAGAACAAACCGACTGCAGCTTCTGCTCTGATCACTGAGCAGCTGAGACCAGAGAAACTCTGTTTTTACTGTTTCCACTGTTCTTCTAAAAAGTCACTGACCGGCTGCTTCACGTGAACGAGCTCTGATCTCAGTGTGTCTCTGAGCGAGTGAGTGGGGGCGAGGGGGCGGAGCCCCGAGGCCTGTGTGTGTGTGCGTGATGTCTGGGAGCACGCACACAGATTGTAAGCATCTTGCACATATGTGGTTTTCCTGCCGTTGAGAATGTCAATGACATACATTATATATTTTAGTTTGTGATATTTATACCTACAATTTTCATTGTCATTTTAGCGTCAAGAAGGATGGAGCTTGAATTCTCAATATATATAGTTTTTAGTACTGTATTTGACTTTTTATTTAAATATTAAGCTCTTTCTACTTTGCTTTTATTTAATTGCACTGCTGAGCTGACCTGTTTCGTGTCGTCCAACACCATCATATTTGTGGTTTCATTCACATTCACCAGGCATACTTTAGTTTTAGGTTTCGACAAAGAGTAACTAACCACTTCCTTTTCTCTGTGCCTCCTCCACAAACACTGATAAAGTCTGTGAAGCTCCAGTCTGTCTCTCTCTCTGTCTAATGGCCGCCATGTTCCGCTTGACCCAAGCTGCTCTGCTGGCTGTTCATCTCGTAGTTATGTGTCCTGTCCTCGCAGGTACGTCGGAAGTTTATATTTTAGATTCATATTTTTCTGCAGATGTAATTTCCACATTTCATTTTATACTGACTGATTTTCTCCTTTACCTGTCAGAGATTTTACAGTTTTTTCCAGATGACCACAGAGATATACTGGTGTCCAGCGGAGACTCTGTCACGTTCACTTGCAACACAATCACAAACAGAGCAACACAAATCATCTGGACCAAAGGTAGATTTTTTTTTTCTCACTCTGTGTCACACAATCAGACTTTTTCAAATTTCACCTCTGACAGAGTGAGAATAGACGTTGACTTTCCTTCAAAGCTGAACATTTCTAATGCTCAGCTTGAAGACTCAGGACTATATCAATGTAGTGTGACTGACAGAAGAGGTGCATGGAGTAACAGGTGGAATTTAACCGTGGCTGGGACACCTCCAGGTAAGCAGGGCACCGAGCGTAGTGCAAGTCAAGGTTCACACTGTCCTGCTACCTGCATAAATACACTTTCTTTTCTTGCAGAAGTCCTGTCGTGGTATTTTCTATACATAATTCTACGAGGAGTTGTGTTGCTCCTCTTTGGCATCACTGCAGCTGTTTGCCTCCACAAGTGAGTTACAGCTTTTAACTGTTAGATTCAGATGAAACTAAATAATTATGGATGGATCTGTTCAGTTGTAGAGCAGTTATCAGCTCTGGGAACTAAGACTGATTTGACTGTAAAGCTCAATCACAGATAATTCATTTAAAGGGTCATTACCTCCAGGGACGTCCTGTCATCTACGTTTTTTATGTCCAGGTATTTCTATAAAAGTTAAAGTGAACGTTATTTGTGCTGCTTATAGCGTTGGTTGGTTTACTACTGAACAGACTTTGGGTTTAGATTTACTACTTCATTTGACTTCTACTCCTTTACTACTAGACATTTGTATTTTGAGCAAATTGCACACATTCGTAGTTATTAGTCCCCTAAATATGTGTGATTTTTCCCCCAATCAAGATGCAGTACTTCTACTACTGCTCCCGTGCCACTAATAGTAAATATGTGTTTCACTCTAGATCAAACTCGTTCCCAATAAACAGCATCAACTTGATCTCAACTGGTGTCACTGTCTTATCAAAACATTGTATCTCTTTTATCACAATTTTACTTCTGCAGAATACGCAGGGCCGGGACCTCAAACAAGAGACGCTGTGACCACAGGACTCTGACTTTTACCCGGTTTCATGTTAAGTTGGGAGGAGAGGTAAGAAAGATTCTGTGCTCACTCAAACTTTCATCTTCTCGTGTCTCACTTGGCATTTTTCTTAAGTCTCTACACTTTCCTGCCAATCTGTTTGGATTCTGATCTATTCTTCTTTTCAGCACCTACAGGGGGCGCTTCCTCCTCAACCCCAAAGTTGTGCAGAATACAGACTAATTACAAGCGGTGGTCAATATGAACCAATAGACCCAGTTCAATGGCCTCTACTTGACTGAGAGGTATGAAGATCACATTACAGCTGAATAAGAATACAGAGAGATGTTGTACAGGTATCACAAGAGAGAGGACATTTTGTTTATGATGATGTATACAAATAAATGAATCCATAAATGTTCACAGAGGCCAAGCTTAATGAGATATATATTTATATCGATATATGTTGTAAAAATATCCTAAAGCAATGTTTCACATTATTCTATGGTAACCAGCTTTCTGTGGCTGGGCATGTGACCATTACATGCATGATATACAATATTCCTACTCTGATATTCTGACATTACTGACAATAATCCATCAATTAATTTACCTTCCATTATGCTACAAACTGTTTATTCTAATCAATGCTGTAAATACCCTTATCTTACTGATGTTCTCCATTACACGTGGCATCTACTGCACTTCTGTCCGTCCTGGGAGAGGGATCCCTCCCATGTGGCTCTCTGAGGTTTCTACCTTCTTTTTACTCTGTTCAGTGTTTTTTTTTGTAATTTTTACTTACTCTTGTTGAGGGTTAAGGATAGAGGATGTCACACATCGTTAATGCCCTATGAAACAAATTGTGATTTGTGAATATGGGCTATACAAATAAAATTTGATTGATTGATGTAAAATATACTTGATGTTGAGATGTGTTAAGGCTTCTGTTTGGTTGTTTGTTCTTCTTTGGTTTGCTTTGCTTTGGTTCCTGTTTTGGCAAGCACCCGACTGGAACACTGCAAAAAAAATACGGAAACTGTCACTCATGTATTGATAGAGTTTGACAAACATAATGAACAAAGATGGGAATTGTTATCACGAAAAGCAAAATATTACTTGAGAAAATGTGTTTTGAAAAACATCAAGGAATTTACATTTGCTTCTAATGAACTACTTAAGCGAAACAGGACTTAAGAAAATAATAATACAATTTTTGTTTAGTTTTGTCTGCTGCCAAGCTACTGCTCCCACTCCAGTCCAGAAGGTGGCGATAATGCACCTATAAACTAAAACAGCCAAGAAACCCCACAAACAGAAGAACGGTCATTGAGGAGCAAAGTAGAGGGTGCAGCAGTACAGAGAAATGAATGACGGGACCACATATGCTGAGGCTGATAAAAAAGTTACTAAATGTGGTGAAGTAGAGGAAATGAGGAGGAATGAAGGGGGAGGCTCCACTCCAGTAACACGTGAAACAGAAGACTCAATGGAGGTAAACAAGTTTCATTTCCTGACCTTTATTGTTGAAGTATTGTGTGACATGAGGCAGACAAAAAATAATTCAGATGTGGTTAGAGATGAGGTGAAAACTGCTGAGAGGGTTCTTGGAATTGAAGAGGTTGAGCCATCAACACTTTACAGACGTGTGTTTTCTAGAGAAGGGAAAGGTAAAAACAGGTGGAGGCCGAACAGAGGAAGATGATGATACTTATCCTCCAGTGGAATGCCAGGAGTCTGGTGGCCAATGGGCAAGAGTTTAAACAATGTGTAGATGCCTCTAAAGAAAAACCAGGGTTAATATGTGTACAAGAGACGTGGCTGAAACCTAATCTTAATTTTGGATTACCGGGATATGTTTGTCTGCTCAAAGATCGTAATACTTCACGGGGAGGATGTGCAGTATTTGTAAGGGAGGGAATTCAATACAGGAGGGTAAATGTGCTATCAGAGCTTGAGTGTGTTGTGATAGAAATATGGAGCTCAACAGGAAGATTTTCAGAAATAAATTATTACAACCCCTTGTCTCCAGTTGGATATGGAAACATTAGATGAAATAATGTCTCAAGTGCTGTCCCCAGTGGTCCCCAGTGGTGTTTGATGAAGTGGGAGATGGATTTGGTAGATCCCTGTATGCGGATGACGGAGCCATATGGGAGAGAGGTCGCAATGTTAGATATTTGATGAAACAGATGCAGGGTGCTATGGATAAGGTGCAGGCTCGGGCTGATAAGTGGGGTTTCAGATATTCTGTATCAAAGACAAAACATGTGATTTTTGGCAGGAAAAAGAATGTAGATAGCCAGGGACTCAAATCGGATGGAGAACCCCTTGAAAGAGTCAAGGTCTTTAAGTTTTTAGGTGTATGGTTGGATGAAAAACTGACATATAGAGAACATGTGGGGGAAATTATTATTAAGTGTGAGAAAGTTATAAATAGTATGAGGTGCTTGACTGGGTGCTTCTGGGGGGCAGATAGAAATGTAATGCTGATGATCTACAGGGCTATGATCAGAGCACATTTTGATTATGGGTGCTTGGCGTATGGTTCAGCAGCAAAATCTACTCTGGCAAAGTTGGATGTTGTTCAGGATTTGAGACTGTGTATAGGAGCAATCCGGTCAACGCCGGTCTCTGCACTGCTGGTGGAAGCAGGGGAGGCTCCACTGATGCTGCAACGTGCAAAATTAGCCCAAAATTATTGGATCAAATTAAAAGGATTTGGAACAGCTCTTCCATCAATCTCTTTGCTCTGTGAATGCTGGGAATTTATAGAATGTAGTAGTAGGATTAATAGGGGTAATTGTATCTTATTCTATAAGAAAATATATAGAGGATTTTGGATTAAGTGGAATTGAGGAGGGCCCTCTGTATGCTGGCCACCTGTCCCTCCATGGCTGTGGGCAGAAGCTGATGTGGATCTGTCAATTAAAGAATCATCTTAATATTTACACTGATGGTTCAAGGGATCCAGAAAGCAATAGAGTGGGATTTGGTTCATACATCCCCCATGTTCAAATCTGTCAGAGTAGAAGACTACCAGATGGGATTTCAATATTCACTGCAGTGAATTGCTTTATTGTGGAGGCTGTGGTGGGTGGAAGATGGAGGCTGGGATGACATTGTACTGTGCACAGATTTCTTATCTGCCCTAGTGGCATTGGTACGGGGGAGAGGGAAACAGAGCTAGGCCAGATATAGTTGGGGAGATTTTAATGATGGTCTCTAAATTGGAGAGGCAGGGAAGCAGCGTGGGTTTGTTATGGGTGCCAGCACATGTTGGGGTTGAGCTCAATGAGGTGGTGGAAAGGGCAGCAAAGGCAAGTTTGGGCAGAAATACAGTGGATGTGCAAGTGCAACTTGAAGGATGGAGTGTCGTAGCATCATCAGGGAGAGGCTGAATCAGATATGGCAGCAAGGTCGGGATGGAGACATCAGAGGAAGAAAGCTATATAACATCCAAGCATCAGTTAAACCTGTCAATAACATATCCATGCCTCGAATAGATGAAATCAAATCGACGAGGTTAAGGCTCGGGCATTGTGGACTAGCAAGTGGGTTGGTGCTTGTGGGAAAACACAGAGATGGAAACTGTGACAACTGTGGAGTCCTGGAGTCTGTCCAACATATTCTGATGTATTTTCCACTCTATGCCAAAGAAAGGAGGGAGCTTTTTATAGGATTAGGCAAAGTGGGTACTGAAACTTTCTCTGTAAAAACACTGCTTGCTGATGGGATGTACAAGAAGGAGAGAGCTGGGGAAGTCTTGCACTTCCTTAAAATTACAAATTTATATCGCATAAACTGCAGTGATGATTCCCTACCGTTAGGTGGCAGTAATGCACGAAATAGTTCCTAGTCTGCCGGAAATAAGAAGAAGACGAAGATGACTTGGGGGGGAAAGCAGAAGTGGAGCAAAGTAAACCAAATTAATGGGAGTTTTCTGAACCGGAATCATCGTCTTCTCTCCCCGTCGGTCTTCTGTATCATCGAGCTCAGACATGAATGGATAAATGGAGGAACTCAACAACATGTGGCTCATGTTATTGTTCCTCCTGAACGCGAACACACAGACAAACGGTAAGATGCTCCTCCTCTTTAATATTCTGTCCGTTCAGTCGCCTTTGATAACGTGTACTGAAGCAGGGAGCATGAGGAGAGAGGACAAAGGAGGCTCCATGAAAACACGTCATGATAATAGGCTAGTTAAGCTAATAATAAAAATAATACTTATAATAAGGGGAGTTAGTTGACAGAATAATAATATTAACAGGCACAGAGGTAAAGTTTTCTGTAAGAATCACACGTCCTGAGAAAAGACGGTTACTCACAGGAAGTAACGACAAATAAATTCATTTTTATTGAAAATAGAAATGCTGAAATAATATAATAATCGTGGAGAAAATCTTATATAAGGGGAGTGCTTTCCACATCGTATTTAGCTCTGATGATCATATTTATATTTGTATGATATCTGTATTTACTTCGAATGATCATAATTATATTTGTATCATAATTATATTTACTTCTAATGATGGAATTTATTTGTGTTTCGTTCTGATGATGAGATTTATATTCATTATATTTGTATATTAAGGATCAATAAGGGTACAGATAATTAATAAAGGTACAGTTTATAGTTGTCACTACATTTGCATAATCAAATGTTACATTGTATCTTGGAGTGTATATAGTTTTTAGTACTGTATTTTACTTTTTATTTAAATATTAAGCTCTTTCTACTTTGCTTTTATTTCACTTATTGCTCTGCTGAGCTGACCTGTTTCTTCTCGTCCAACACCTTCATTGTACTGTTGCTCCTGTGCTAACTTGCACATGACAAATACAATTATAGAAACTTAAAATGGTAACGGTTAGTGGCCATCTGTAAAGAATAAGTGTCAGAAGGAAGTCAAATAGGCACCACATCCTCTTTGGAGATTAGCAGCTGCTGATAATTAATCTTAAAAGAGTGTCGTTGAAGCTTTCAGCCAATCAGGGTGAGTCGTTTGGTAACAGCAGGTTTCCAAGTGCTGCAGCTGCAGGTGAAAAACTGTAACCGCTTTGTGTTAAGACCAGCATGCATCACGTTATGTCAGCACTGCACAGAGACACATGAAGTCAAACACACACCAGTCACCAGGCATATACTAAACGCATGGTGACTACTATTTAACAACTCACAATGCCTAATAATAATAATAATAATAATAATAATAATCAGTAAAGAGGATGAAGAGAACAAACCAGTTCAGTTGCTTTAGAACGATTCAACCAGAAACACACGATTACAAGCCACCTGTTAGCTGCCACGTAGCGCAGGTGTAAGAAACAAAGCATGGCTGCCAGATAGTCCAATCAAATGTTTTAGGATTTCTTGCATGTGGCTTTTTACCTCTGTTTGTGCTTTCAAATAGTCTGATAGGTTTTATGCCTTTTACAGCTCTCCAGGTGATTGGAGGAAACCAGACTGTGGTGCAAGGACGTACAGTTACATTCACCTGCCAACTTGTTGACACCACAGAGACCCTCACCCAGATTTCTTGGCAGAGGACGACCAGAGTTAAAACAAATAATTATTTCTTGACGGTTCTGAAAACAAATGGACCAGAGTATGTCAATGGACGCGATGATCGAATTAAGTTTATCGGGAACTTCAATGAGTTTAATGGATCTTTTCAGATATCCAATGTCTCATTGCTGGATGAAGGCATCTACACTTGCATCTTCACTTTGTTCCCCAGTGGAAGTCACAACACATATATACATCTGGATGTGCTCGGTAAAATTTAAATTTGGTTAAAAAATCTTTTGTGTGAATGAGAGAAGATTCCCTTCTTGGGCATGTTAACCTTTTGTGTCTGATAACTCTTTTAGTGCCTCCTGACATACGTGTGAAGGATAACCTTCCTACTTTGGCTGATAAAGAAGTTTGCATTGCCACCTGCACGGCTGCTGGTTCCAAGCCTCCGGCAAACGTGAGGTGGCTCACAGGTAGCTTAGCAGAAAACTTGAGGGCAACAGCCAACTCCACGCATCATGACAATGGTATGACTACCACAGTCAGCTACCTGTTTGGAGTACCTACCATTGGAATCAACCAACAGGTGGTCCACTGTGTCGTCACCAGTCCAGCCCTGTCGAAAGAGACAGAGATGCCCTTTACTATACAAGTTTACTGTGAGTATACAAACACTCCTCTACCTCAGTTTCTGATGAGGCTTATTTCTCATTCACAACAACAATTCTTTTTGAAAGATTACAGTTTTCCTAATGGTTAATTATATTAAAGGCCCTGCACACTCAAAGGTGTTTTCAAGCGCTGCTCTCATGTTGAAGGTGGTTGAATCTGTGCTGCGGATTACAGGACACCTTGCACCCCATTGGTAAACACTGTTGCCTGTTTTAAAATCATAATTACAAACTTGTTGGTGTTTGCCTCAGTAGTACAGTCTCAATATGTCCCTGCTGTTCTTGACTTATTGTGTTGAATAATGGCCAGGAAATTTTATGAAGAACATTATGATGTTGCAGTGAAGTTGACCTTTGATATTTGGATATAAAATGTAATGCCGTCATCATTTTACCCATGACGCATTAGTGTAACAATTATTGTGTCGATTGTTTGCTCTTTCTCCACATTCTCTCCGCTCTACAGCATTCCCTCTTTAGCAGGCGAATTCTGTCATTTTCCCATGACATTAGTTTCGTCTATGATTTCTTTTTGGATGTCTCTGGTGCCACACTGCCGAGTTAATATGATTAACTTTTTCGTGGATTGATTTAAAATCCTTAGAGAGAGCTTTTGGAAGTGCTTAAGTACAGAGTACAGAACTCGGCAGCTGAGGATGAACATAGATAGCGTCTGCTAATGAGGCATTGGGTACCATTTTGTTCTTGTACCATCTATGGTCACATCAAAAAACAAACAATAGTGATCTGACAGGTTAGTATCAACAATCTTGTTATCAAAAATATCACTAAATCTAATTTGTGGCCGAGTTGGAACAGCAATATGTTGAGTAAAATCCAAAGAGTTCAGAAGTCGCATGAAGTCCATGGCCTTGCAGTCCGAGGTGATTTGACCCTGATTTACTTTCTCTGTGTGAGAAGCAGCAGTCTGTACTGAAATCTCAGACAACAGCATTCTTTTAAAAGCAGCTGTTTCACTTTAAACGTGGACAGACATGAGAAATACAAGCTTTAAAAATGTTTTTAATGAAAACCTTTTGTATGTATCAATTGCAGCACCCAAAGGATTTTTGAACAGTTTAACAACAGTTAGGAAGCTAAGCTAATCCTTTATTTTTCAAGTTTGCTGATCCAAAATGACCTTGAAACATTGAAACGAAAAGCCCACAGTAAACAAGATAACCCTGTGCACAGTGGGATGAGAACCACACGTGGTGTTTAACCTTCGGTTTCTTGCAGTTGCGCCTATGGAAGTGAAAATTGGTGCAAATCCCAAAGAAGACTCATTTCAATGTGTGACTGATGCCAACCCCAAAGCAGAATTTAACTGGACCAGGTACAGTAATTAGAATCCATCCATTTCAGTGGAAAATGTCTTAGCCCAACAAGAATATATTTATTTCATTTATGATATGAATTTGGATGCGTTTGAATTGTATATTGTGTTACTGAAGTTAGGAGAATAATCACAATTGCAACGAATCATTTCTAAAGGTTATTATCAATCAATCAATCAATCAAATTTTATTTGTATAGCCCATATTCACAAATCACAATTTGTCTCATAGGGCTTTAACATGGTGTGACATCCTCTGCCCTTAACCCTCAACAAGAGTAAGGAAAAACTTATTACTATTACATTACATTTCATTTAGCTGACGCTTTTATCCAAAGCGACTTACAATAAGTGCATTCAACCATGAGGGTACAAACCCAGAACAACAACAATCTTGTGGATGTGTTGGATGAAGTCCGTAGAAACTGCGGAGTGTCTCACTCTGACATTTGTGTTCACACATGATCTGCGGAGTCCAGTGCATGTCTGAAAGCAGCCTTACTGACACACGCACTGATAGTCACACTGGGTTAAATATCATTTGACTTCACGGACAGAAATTACATATTATTTGCATACAGAGTGAATACGTGAGTGTAGCGACTTTGGGAAAACAAACGTGTCACTGAGAGGCTGAGGTAGGGCCTAATAATTTGAATGACGATCTGATCCAAAAATCACTACCTTTTTTATTAAATAAAAAGAAGATCATCTTATTGAAACGCCCACTAACGGAAAATAGCAGGTTGCAAAGTTTTAGCGGTCAACAAAAAATACAGCGTCCCCACTCACCCTCTCTCCCTCCTACACAGGTGCTTATATAAACTATAACCCCCGGCCCTATCCTTATGACCTATTTCCTTCCAAATTAATATGATCACAAGTAAACAACAAATAACAAATAATACTCCCAAAATACAAATCCATTACATCTTATATCATAAGCAACATAATACTAAAAATATCTTTTTTTTAACTTATTTATGGCTCCTACAGTGAGATCCAATCACAAGTCACAGGAAACACATTCAGGATGCATTTTAATACCAGGTGTGAACAGGGCCTATAGACTTGTAATTATGACTTATGAACTACTTGAAATTCTAGAGACAGCTAGAATCTAAACTTATCATCTGATTAGTTGCACATCTCTACAGCGTGAAACATGTTATGTCTCTACAGCAGTCGTCACTTGGCTCCATGTTTGATACTCATTGTTGTTTTCTCTGCCTCAGAGTTGACCAAGCGTGGCCTCAGTCTGGTGTCAGAGTAGAGGGTGGAACGCTGCAGTTTCTGACCAGGAGCCCTCACCTGAATGGCCTCTACCTGTGTACCACATTTAACCCGTATGGAAGAAGCTTTGTTTACATCTTTAGATCTGTGATTTCAGGTGAGGTCTAGTTTTGCATTCTGTGTTTGAATATGTTATGAATCTGAGTGTGTGTCTGCGTGTGTGTCTCTTAATTAAAATAAAAAGCGATGTAATCCCAAAATGTATTTCTTCCCTAAATTAATGATAGAGTTGGACATCAGGACTGCTGCATGTATTTAGTCAGGATTCCTCTCATTCGCCTTCTGTCAAGGTTTTCTTCAAGGGATAGTTCACCCAAAAATGAAACTTCACTCATTATCTACTCACCACTAAGCCAATGGAGAGGTGGGTGAAGTGTTTGAGTCCACAAAACACTTCTGGAGTCTCAGAAGTAAACTTTGTAGCAGCCGAATCTGATGCAATTGAAGTAACTGGTGACTGAGACGTAATAAAACAACAGAAAAAAACATAAAATGCCTCCAAACTGCTCGTGTGCTGTCATCCAAGTGTCCGCAAGCCCCGACATTCAAATTCGACTTGAAATGAGGTCATTTACACCATGTTTTAAGCCTTAAAGTCAACCGGAAGTGGCTAAGCTAGTGGGCGTTAGCACGTCCGACGGTCCGTGAATGCACCTCATAGAAAGATATCAGCTGACATTTAGGCCTAAACCACGATGTAAATCACCTCGTTTCGAGTCGAATTTGAATGTTGGGGCTTGGGGACACCTGGAAATGTAAATTGTGTGTGTGTCATTGTACTTCATCACCAAGTTGCAGTGCACACTGAAGCACTACAGAGCTCGACATGTACCCATCAATCACTGACCACAGTGACAAGTTTTAGGGAGATAAACTGACAGTATTCATCAGTATTTCCTCTAACTGTGTTCTTCTTTCTTGTGTTTCTTTCTCCGTACAGAATCCTGCATTGTTTGTTGGATCTTATTTGCTCTTCTGATCGTCATTGTCATCGTAGCTGCAGCAGTGTGGCATGTTTATAAACATGACAAACTACCATGTTTAGTTTCAAGGTACCAAGTTTAGCAATACTGTATTTGATATCTAATTATTATATCTTCTATTAACTGATGTTTGATTGTTTAGGGAAGCCGCGGCCACAGACGGGGAGATGGTGGAGCCGATGCGTCTTTGAATGAGGACCGTCGAGAAGCAGAAGAAACGGTAATACAGGCAGAGATAGAAGAAATATGTTATATTTAATTTGCTGCAATACTATTTGGCTCGTAAGTTTCCCTCAAATGTAAATTTAAAACATTAATTAATAATAAAGCTATTTATCATGCAGTTATTAGGGGTATTTTATGATAACAATACACTTCATTATAGCCGTTACTTTGGAAATTCATGATGTTTTCTTTCTAACATTTTGTGTCTTTGGGAGAATGACATCCACCTGTGCTACACATGTGTTCGTCCAGTGAACTGGTGAAACAGCTCAGGTGTTGTGCATCAGTTAAAGGGATATTTGACCCAAAAATAGGAATTCACTCACTCGATGGAGGGGTGGGTGAAGTGTTCACAAAACCTTTTTGGAGTGCCAGTGGTTTGTAGAGGATCATGCAGCACGTTAACATATACACACGGAACCAAGTTACGCAAAAAAATCAGAGGAAGCCACAATTGAATGTTGAATTTCTATACGTACACTGTAGTTATGTCGTTTATTTTTTCCTTGACCGTTTTTTTATATGATTAGAAACTTCAAAGAGAAGCATAAAAAACCCAAATCTATATGAAAACTGACTATAACCTGGTTCTGCATGTAAACAAACTGACTGACTGATTTGAAGAGGAAACTTATAGTGATAAAAGTAATAAATACAGTGTCACAGAATAATTGTGTTTAAAATAATTATGCTTGTCTTGAATAGAACTCAACTGAAGCTGAGTGAGTATTTGTACTTACCTCAAGTGGTTATGTGTTTCACTGGATATTTTTTTGATATGTCAGTACAAGGCAGTGTTGAACAAGCTTTCAATGTGTTTCCAATCAATCTGTTGCTTGTTCGAGTTCCTCAACTGAAGTCAGACTGAAGTCAACAGTGACATTCTGTGTTACATCACTACAAAGAAGAGAAAAAAGGATAAGCTGAAGTCTTTTACAATTTTGCTGAATGATCTGAGAAAGAAATGCAACACCAGCTCCGAAATGCACCAACGCATGTTAGCTGGGTACAGAACAACCTCTCCCTCTCTTGCCAAACAAAATATGAAGGTGTTCTCCATCTTAAGTTGGCATGCTTGCATTTGATAGTTATCAGTATCATTATTTATATTTATGACATTTCACCATTTTTCACTAGTTAAACGTTTATTCTGGCGGGTTCTGTGGGTTGTTACTTTTCATCCAGGTAAACCAGTAGGTCAGAGGATCATTAAACACTAAGATTAAAGGATTCATCATCTGGGGAGCTTTCGAATTTCTAAATAGTTTTGGTTTCAGATTTAGTCTTTAGTCGTCATGTTTTTTTTACTTCTTTTAGTATTGCTGGACTATTTATTCGTTCTTACTTATGTAAGCTTTATATCTGTGTCATCGTTTCTAAAGAACTTAGTTTTTGCCTGTTCATACTCCAGACTACAATGCAGCCCTGGTGTTTTCAAACTAAACTAAAAGGTCAACAGCGTTTCCAAAGCTTTTTGTTTTAGATGCTCAAAAACTCTATTAGTGTGGACGACAGATGTAAACATGGCGGAATGATGTTTTAAAACTTAAACGTAGTAGTGTGGATGTAGCCTATGTTTATGTGTCCTGTAAGTTTAAAGTGAGGGGGATGGTAAACTACTGCTTCTATTTATTGTATTCTTTATTCAACGAAGTAATTTTTTCTATCTTTTTGCTTTTTAAAGGCTGAAAACATTAATGCATAGTGGGCTCTGTTTATGTTTGTGTATATTTTTTTAAGAATCGAAGAGACCCTTTCAATGAAGTGCTGAAATGTTTTTTGCTTGTTGTGTGCCTTAACATTTAAACCTTTACCCTTGTTTTTAGGTTATATCTCCTGTTAACTAATGCACTAGTTTGGATTACTGTTATTTGCACTTGTATTCAATAAAAGCGAGATAAGCATTACAAGGAATGATTTACAGTGTGTTTATTCTACACCCACCGTCCTTGATGGTGAATATTACTTAAAGAAAATAGTTTTCCCTGTATCACATAGTATTTCATGGATTAAGGGTTGCTAACTCGAGTAAAGCCCAGTAAAGGGCAGAGGTTTTTGGCTCTGTTTTGAAAATGTAAATAGCAGCTGTCACAAGCCAGTCTCTGGGAAACAAAAAGTCTTTGTTGGAACTCTGCATTTAAGTCCGGTGAATAGCCACTGTTCTGACACCAAAGGAAAGAATCAGTTTGTTTTTTAAGATGTGGATGAAGAAGAGTGGGTTTTTGATCACCACCACCACCTGTCACATCTGTCGCTACGCACCAATTCACATTTTCTTCACGTCTGTCTGAATACAAAACTCACATGACCTTATGTGCATTGAAATGGTTAATGGTGTTTCTTCCTGTCTACACTGGTGGAGTTGCGTAACTCGGATTGCTCAGGTTACCAACTTTGTTGAACTTTAGAGTGACTTTTTATACCACAGGCTGTAAATAAAGATGGACAAATGCGTTTCCATGTTCTCCCACTATCAAGAAATGAATAAATAAGAAGAAATCCTGCATATAGAAGCCCTGCCATCTTGCACATTTGGAGCGAGACTCTGCACAGTCCCGCTGACCAATCGTAAGTCAGTGTCAGCTGTCACGATATCAAATATCTACAACTAAACTTATCAGAAACATTAACCCTCCAATCAGAATCGAGCAGCTGCTGCATCAGAAAGTTTCTGTGTGCCTGAAAAATAACTAGCAACCTCCTGCTAAAGGCCAAAATTGACACATTTTTTAAAAGAGTATATATATATATATATATATATATATATATATATATATATGTTTACGGATGATATTACTGTACAGAAATGACAAGGAATGTTTGTAATAGAAAAAAGAGGTTATTAATAAAAATAAGAGAAATTTATTAAGAAGCTGTATGTTTGATTTTTGACATTTGCCATCAAATTGCACACGTAATTTTAAAGAAGTTTGCAGCTGGGGGTCCCGCCAGAGGCTTATGCTATATGGGGGTCCTTGGCATGGGAAAGTTTGGGAACCCCTGAGTTAAAGGGATATTTGACCCAAAAATAGGAATGGAGGGGTGGGTGAAGTGTTCACAAAACCTTTTTGGAGTGCCAGTGGTTTGTAGAGGATCATGCAGCACGTTAACATATACACACGGAACCAAGTTACGCTAAAAAATCAGAGGAAGCCGCAATTGAATATTGAATTTCTATACGTACACTGTAGTTATGAAGTTTATTTTTTTCCTTGACCATTTTTTGATATGATTAGAAACTGAGTTATATGCTTATATGGCCTCAAAAACCCAAATCTATATGAAAACTGACTATAACCTGGTTCTGCATGTAAACAAACTGACTGCAAAGATTTGTGAGAAATTTGAAGAGGAAACTTATAGTGATGAAAGTAATAAATACACAAGTTTCGAGTTGAAGCTATAAAACAAACGAAAATAAAATAATACATAAGTAAAAACCAGAGACATAAATTCTGAGTGTGTCTGTGTGTGTGTCTCTTAATTAAAAAAAAAAAATCTCGTAGTTATGTGTCCTGTCCTCGCAGGTACGTCGGAAGTTTATATTTTAGATTCATATTTTTCTGCAGATGTAATTTCCACATTTCATTTTATACTGACTGATTTTCTCCTTTACCTGTCAGAGATTTTACAGTTTTTTCCAGATGACCACAGAGATATATTGGTGTCCAGCGGAGACTCTGTCACGTTCACTTGCAACACAACCACAAACAGAGCAACACAAATCAACTGGACCAAAGGCAAATTTTGTTTTTCTCACTCTGTGTCACTCAATCAGACTTTTTCAAATTTCACCTCTGACAGAGTGAGAATAGAAGTTGACTTTCCTTCAAAGCTGAACATTTCTAATGCTCAGCATGAAGACTCAGGACTATATCAATGTAGTGTGACTGATGGAAGGAGTTTTCCAAGGAGTAACAGGTGGAATTTAACCGTGGCTGAGACACCTCCAGGTAAGCAGGGCACCGAGCGTAGTGCAAGTCAAGGTTCACACTGTCCTGCTACCTGCATAAATACACTTTCTTTTCTTGCAGAAGTCTTGTCGTGGTATTTTCTATACACAATTCTACGAGGAGTTGTGTTGCTCCTCTTTGGCATCACTGCAGCTGTTTGCCTCCACAGGTGAGTTACAGCTTTTAACTGTTAGATTTTGATGAAACTAAATAATTATGGATGGATCTGTTCAGTTGTAGAGCAGTTACCAGCTCTGGGAACTAAGACTGATTTGACTGTAAAGCTCAATCACAGATAATTCATTTAAAGGGTCATTACCTCCAGGGACGTCCTGTCATCTAGGTTTTTTATATCCAGGTATTTCTATAAAAGTTCAAGTGAACATTATTTGTGCTGCTTATAGTGTTGGTTGGTTAAATACTGAACAGACCTTGTGTTTAGATGTTTTTTATCAGTTGAATGGCACTCAACATTTTTATTTGGAGCAAATTGCACACACTCAGATATTAGTCCCCTAAATATGCATGATTTCCCCCCAATCAAGATCCACACAGACGGCCTATTTCACAAAGAAATTGAAAAGATTTCACATTTGTCCAGATCTGCGCCAAAATATAACGGGTTCTTTCTCGGCCCATGTTGCATCTTTCCATTAAGTTTTGTGGAAATCAGTTTGGTAGTTTTTGTGTAATCCTGCTGACAAACAAACAAATAAACAGACAGGGGTGAAAACATAACCTCCATTTTCTTTTTTTTATAAAGTAGATGATGGATAAAGTAAAAATAAAGTTTTTGAATGTTTGAAAAGTCTTTCCAAAACTGTGATCACCACAATGTGTCACTCATCTGCATAAGGTGCATTAACCCAGTATGGCTCTACGTTCATGGCAGTTTAACCAGTTGTACAAGCAGCTGCAGGTCATTTCCTGACCTTGAGGTTTGCTTTGTCCTGGGGTCAAGATATTTGTTGTGCACAGTGGAGGGCGCAACGTTGGGAGGAAATACACAAAGTGCTGCCAATGGAAATGATCTCAGGACCACATCTATCACTGTGGTCATGTTCAGTCTGTTATTTGTGGCAACCTGAGGCCCGATGCAGGATGTAACGTCAGGTTTAACTCTGGGTTATCAGAAAAACGAAGCATGCTTCACTTCTTATCAGAAAAAATAACCATGATCACCTGCACCTCTTATCTGCTCCGGAGCAGGATGAGTTCAATCCCAACTGAGTTCACAGGAGAGTAAGAAATAATGAAGAGCAGAATATATTTTATAGATGAGTAGAACTGTTTTGCTGATCCAGACCTTTCATGTGTCCACTCTGGTTTTACAACAAAATAATGAGTCACATGAAATAAATATATGATGAAAAATATAGCTTTATCTAAATATAAGAGTTATTTGTTTCTGACAGGATTCATGACAGTGTTGATGCTTTTATTATTATTCCATCACTGCTGTTTACAAGTTTGGGATGAAAATAGCAGATTAGAAATAAACCCTCCAATGACTTTTATTAGAAAAAATATTGTTTGTTTATCATCAGACAATAAAACACAAATACTCACTAAGAAAGAAACTCAATAAAATTCCTGAACTCATTTACAGAATAACATTATCTGGACTTTAACAATCAGAAATTATTTCAGCTGTTTATTTTCTTACATTTTGCCGTAGCTGAATTTACCTGCAGATATCAGCGTTCACATATTAAGTACTTTACTACGATGCTCTCGTAATGAACGACTGTTACATATGAACGTTGGCAGCTGCTGGTAGGAAAAACACTGAGTGAGTCAGTGGGATCTGTAGCACAGGTTTCCCAGGACGAGCCAATGTAAGGAACCGTGAGGCCGGATGACGAGAAACTAAATCTGGGGTATGTAGTACTTGGTTCAGAGGCCTGTACTATGAACCAAGTAAAGCAGTAAATCATCAGATCGAGGTGAAACTACAGAAATGTTGGTGTTTTTGTTTGAGAAATTATGGAAATTGATAGTCAACTGTCAAAAGGTTGTCCCGTGGCACTCAGTAGAACACAAACATTGCTAAGGCCCGACTTTCCCTCGAGTTCAATCAAGCCGCACTAAATTTGACAAACTCATAAATATCAGTCCCCTACATTTACCTGATTCATTTCATCAAGATGCATGAATTATTCCCTGGGAAATAAATGTAAATGTTGAAAAATGCCCTATGTTAGAGAAAGTGTAAAAAAGAATCCTGCATCACTGCTAAAATTGAAACGGTTCTTTCTTGGTTCATCCTTTCACCAAGTTTTGTGGAAATACGTTCAGTAGTTTTTGAGTAATCATGCTGACAATAAAAAACAACAGTCAAATGGACAGGGGTCCATAACGTCCTTGGCAGACGTAATAATTTACCTGTAGCACCTGGAATGTGATGGTTATCATTACAGGTCATTGCTTTACTTTTACAGAAAACTCAGGACCAGGACATCAAATCAGGACCCAGTCCAGAGCCAGCTTCATCTTCAGTCAGGAGGAGAGGTCAGAGGAACTTTATTTTCATCGTCACACGGTCACATTTCCTGTCTTTTCTTTCCTGGAGAAATGATTGAACTTTGCTTTGACATGTTGTCTCTGCAGGTGGTCATCCCTCAAGCTCAGGCGGGCCCTGACAGAAGGACAAATAACAAGCACAGGAGTCAGTACAGGGAAAGGCTCAACTCAATCTATGGTGTCTACTGAGTTAACAGGAAATTCAACAGAAACACGAGACTGTTATTTCAACTTCAAAGCAGGTGCCACAAGTGAGGACAGCTGGTGTGAAACATCAACACAATGAAACCAGTGCATTCACTTTTATGATAGATTCTTGATTGTACTCTGTGTATAGTTATGTTTTCATATTTGATGGTTTAATGCACTCTGAGGTCAGTGAGGAAAGTGGTTTTCAGTGTTTGTTGTTCATGGCAATAAAGTTAAGGACACTCAAAAGGCTTTGACTGAAAGTCGGTGGCCTCTAGTGTTCTGAAAAGGAATTGAATGTGGTTGTTTCTATCAAACTATTTTATGCTTCAAAGACCAATGCCAGGTCAAGTTTGAAATATGTATTTATCTTCATTCCATTCATTTAAAACAGATGTATTGTCTAATCATGCAGGCAAGGTAAACTGAATATAATAATAATAATAATAATATTCATGACTTTATTTGTATAGCGCTTTTCAAAACAGCCGTTACATAGTGCTTCACACAGAGGACAAATAAAAACAAGAAAACAAAACATCCGAAACAACAAGTAAAATAATTAAATTATTTAAAATCAGAGAGCACAAATTATGTAATATAAACATATACAATACTACAACATCATTGAAAATCAAAAAGGATAAAAGAAACATAATAATGCATACAAATTCTCAAGTAAGAGCCATTAAATAGAGATACGTTTTCAGAGACCCTCGTACAGAGAAAGGTTATTTTTAACTTAACAGATCAAGTTAAGGTAAAAGTGTACAATTGTCCTGTGATTAAAACAGTTATCTTTCTTCTCATGAGCATCAGACAGTGTTTGTCACACTGTGAAACCACACTGAGCAGGAGAGTCACACTTTGTAAGCATCTTGCACATATGTGGTTTTCCAAAGGGTCATTACCTCCAGGGATGTCCTGTCATCTAGGTTTTTTATGTCCAGGTATTTCTATAAAAGTTCAAGTGAACATTATTTGTGCTGCTTATAGTGTTGGTTGGTTTACTACTGAACGGACTTTGTGTTTAGATTTACTACTTTATTTTACTTCTACTACTTTACTACTAGACATTTGTATTTTGAGCAAATTGCACACATTCGTAAATATTAGTCCTCTAAATATCTGATTTTTTCCCCAATCAAGATGCAGTACTTCTACTACTGCTCCCGTGCCACTAATAGCAAATATGTGTTTCACTCTAGATCAAACTCGTTCCCAATAAACAGCATCAACTTGATCTCAACTGGTGTCACTGTCTTATCAAAAAAACGTATCTCTTTTATCACAATTTTACTTCTGCAGAATACGCAGGGCCGGGACCTCACACAAGAGACGCTGTGACCACAGGACTCTGACTTTTACCCGGTTTCATGTTAAGTTGGGAGGAGAGGTAAGAAAGATTCTGTGCTCACTCAAACTTTCATCTTCTCGTGTCTCACTTGACAATTTTCTTAAGTCTCTCCACTTTCCTGCCAATCTGTTTGGATTCTGATCTATTCTTCTTTTCAGCACCTACAGGGGGCGCTTCCTCCTCAACCCCAAAGTTGTGCAGAATACAGACTAATTACAAGCGGTGGTCAATATGAACCAATAGACCCAGTTCAATGGCCTCTACTTGACTGAGAGGTATGAAGATCACATTACAGCTGAATAAGAATACAGAGAGATTTTGTACAGGTATCACAAGAGAGATGACATTTTGTTTATGATGATGTATAAAAATAAATGAATCCACAAAATGTTCACAGAGGCCAAGCTTAATGAGATATGTATATATATATATATATATATATATATATATATATATATATTGTAATAAATATCCTAAAGCAATGTTTCACATTATTCTATGGTAACCAGGCAGCTCATGTCAGCTTTCTGTAGCTGGGCATGTGACCATTACATGCATGATATACAATATTTCTACTCTGATATTCTGACATTACTGACAATAATCCATCAATTAATTTACCTTCCATTATGCTACAAACTGTTTATTCTAATCAATGCTGTAAATACCCTTATCTTTCTGATGTTCTCCATTACACGTGGCATCTACTGCACTTCCATTCGTCCTGGGAGAGGGATCCCTCACATGTGGCTCTCTCTGAGGTTTCTACCTTCTTTTTCCCCTGTTCAGTGTTTTATTTTTTATTTTTACTTACTCTTGTTGAGGGTTAAGGGCAGAGGATTTTACACCTTGTTAAAGCCCTATGAAACAAATTATGATTTGTGAATATGGGCTATACAAATAAAATTTGATTGATTGATGTAAAATATACTTGATGTTGAGATGTGTTAAGGCTTCTGTTTGGTTGTTTGTTCTGTTTTTGTTTGTTTTGCTTTGGTTCCTTTTTTGGCAAGCACCCGAGAGGAACACTGCAAAAAAGAAATCATGTATTGATAGAGTTTGACAAATATAATGAACAAAGATGGGAATTGTTATCACGAAAAGCTAAATATTACTTGAGAAAATGTGTTAGGAAATACATCAAGGAATTTACATTTGCTTCTAATGAACTACTTAAGCAAAACAAGACTGAAGAAAATAATAATACAATTTTTGTTTAGTTTTGTTTGCTGCCAAGCTACTGCTCCCACTCCAGTCCAGAAGGTGGCGATAATGCACCTATGAGCTAAAACAACCAAGAAACCCCACAAACAGAAGAACGGTCATTGAGGAGCAAAGTAGAGGGTGCAGCAGTGCAGAGAAATGAATGACGGGACCACATATGCTGAGGCTGATAAAAAGTTACTAAATGTGGTGAAGTAGAGGAAATGAAGAGGAATGAAGGGGGAGGCTCCACTCCAGTAACACGTGAAACAGAAGACTCAATGGAGGTAAACAAGTTTCATTTCCTGACCTTTATAATTCAGATGTGGTTAGAGATGAGGTGAAAACTGCTGAGAGGGTTCTTGGAATTGAAGAGGTTGAGCCATCAACACTTTACAGACGTGTGTTTTCTAGAGAAGGGAAAGGTAAAAACAGGTGGAGGCCGAACAGAGGAAGATGATGATACTTATCCTCCAGTGGAATGCCAGGAGTCTGGTGGCCAATGGGCAAGAGTTTAAACAATGTGTAGATGCCTTTAAAGAAAAACCAGGGTTAATATGTGTACAAGAGACGTGGCTGAAACCTAATCTTAATTTTGGATTACCGGGATATGTTTGTCTGCTCAAAGATCGTAATACTTCAGGGGGAGGATGTGCAGTATTTGTGAGGGAGGGAATTCAATACAGGAGGGTAAATGTGCTATCAGAGCTTGAGTGTGTTGTGATAGAAATACGGAGCTCAACAGGAAGATTTTCAGAAATAAATTATTACAACCCCTTGTCTCCAGTTGGATATGGAAACATTAGATGAAATAATGGCTCAAGTGCTGTCCCCAGTGGTCCCCAGTGGTCCCCAGTGGTCCCCAGTGGTGTTTGATGAAGTGGGAGATGGATATGGTAGATCCCTGTATGCGGATGACGGAGCCATATGGGAGAGAGGTCGCAATGTTAGTTATTTGATGAAACCGATGCAGGGTGCTATGGATAAGGTGCAGGCTCGGGCTGATAAGTGGGGTTTCCGATTTTCTGTAACCCTAACCCTTTTTGGCAGGAAAAAGAATGTAGATAGCCAGGGACTCAAATCGGATGGAGAACCCCTTGAAAGAGTCAAGGTCTTTAAGTTTTTAGGTGTATGGTTGGATGAAAAACTGACATATAGAGAACATGTGGGGAAAGTTATTATTAAGTGTGAGAAAGTTATAAATAGTATGAGGTGCTTGACTGGGTGCTTCTGGGGGGCAGTCAGAAATGTAATGCTGATGATCTACAGGGCTATGATCAGAGCACATTTTGATTATGGGTGCTTGGCGTATGGTTCAGCAGCAAAATCTTCTCTGGCAAAGTTGGATGTTGTTCAGGCTTTGAGACTGTGTATAGGAGCAATCCGGTCAACGCCGGTCTCTGCACTGCTGGAGGAAGCAGGGGAGGCTCCACTGATGCTGTGACGTGCAAAATTAGCCCAAAATTATTGGATCAAATTAAAAGGATTTCGAACAGCTCTTCCATCAATCTCTTTGCTCTGTGAATGCTGGGAATTTATAGAATGTAGTAGTAGGATTAATAGGGGTAATTGTATCTTATTCTATAAGAAAATATATAGAGGATTTTGGATTAAGTGGAATTGAGGAGGGCCCTCTGTATGCTGGCCACCTGTCCCTCCATGGCTGTGGGCAGAAGCTGATGTGGATCTGTCAATTAAAGAATCATTGCAGAAAGGTGAAATAGGAGATCTGGCAGAACATGTAGACAGACATCTTAAGAACAGATGGAGAAACTATCTTAATATTTACACTGATGGTTCAAGGGATCCAGAAAGCAATAGAGTGGGATTTGGTTCATACATCCCCCATGTTCAAATCTGTCAGAGTAGAAGACTACCAGATGGGATTTCAATATTCACTGCAGAGTGAATTGCTTTATTGTGGGGCTGTGGTGGGTGGAAGATGGAGGCTGGGATGACATTTTACTGTGCACAGATTCCTTATCTGCCCTAGTGGCATTGGTACTGGGAGAGGGAAACAGAGCTAGGCCAGATATAGTTGGGGAGATTTGAATGATGGTCTCTAAATTGGAGAGGAAGGGAAGCAGCGTGGGTTTGTTATGGGTGCCAGCACATGTTGGGGCAGAAAGGCAAGTTTGGGCTGAAATACAGTGGATGTACAAGTGCAACTTGAAGGATGGAGTGTCGTCACATCATCAGTGAGAGGCTGAATCAGATATGGCAGCAAGGGTGGGATGGAGACATCAGAGGAAGAAAGCTATATAACATCCAAGCATCAGTTAAACCTGTCAATAACATATCCATGCCTCGAATAGATTAAATCAAATCTACAAGGTTAAGGCTCGGGCATTGTGGACTAGCAAGTGGGTTGGTGCTTATTGGAAAACACAGAGATGGAAACTGTGACAACTGTGGAGTCCTGGAGTCTGTCCAACATATTCTGATGTATTTTCCACTCTATGCCAAAGAAAGGAGGGAGCTTTTTATAGGATTAGGCAAACTGGGTAGTGACTCTTTCTCTGTACAAACACTTTGCGTGGTGATGGGATGTACAAGAAGGAGAGAGCTGGGGAAGTCTTGCACTATCCTAAAATTACAAATTTATATCGCATAAACTGCAGTGATGATTCCCTACCGGTGGGTGGCAGTAATGCACGAAATAGTGCCTAGTCTGCCGGAAAGAAGAAGACGGGGGGAGGGGGAAATCCTCTGTATCATCGAGCTCAGACATGAATGGATAAATAGAGGAACTCAATAACATGTGGCTCATGTTATTGTTCCTCCTGAACGCGAACACACAGACAAACGGTAAGATGCTCCTCCTCTTTAATATTCTGTCCGTTCAGTCGCATTTAATAACGTGTACTGAAGCAGGGAGCATGAGGAGAGAGGACAAAGGAGGCTCCATGAAAACACGTCATGATAATAGGCTAGTGTCGTGTTCTTTTTTCCTTAGGTAGAGAGAGTAGAGTCGGTCTTGGTTCAAAAAATTATTTATTTAGAAGCAATGAAAAGCTACTACATAGCTATGGGCACTCAACGTACAACCCCAAGCCGCCTAATACCGCCGGGGAAGTCAAGTGTCGACCCGAACGGACGACAGGTGCAATATTTATAATAATAGGTAGAACTTCATTGGTCAATAACGAGGGGGAGTCACGTGGCTAGTGCACAGGCTGGTCCCACCCTCTAGGCACTGGAATCCGCCAATGATGAGGAGCTGCTCCCAGGTTCGCCCCTCCTCTGACAGTAGCTGGGAAAATCTTCACATTCTGACAGTGTTTGGTTTGGTGTTTTTAAAACAAGCCTTGCAAAT